>NC_044349.1:36313025-36538025 GCF_007364275.1 Archocentrus centrarchus | reverse complement strand
TTCCTGTTTTATTTTGAAATCCATGGTCCCCTTACATGTCTGTGACTTTCACTTCCTGCCCTTCTTTGTTTCCCCTCCAGTTTTCTGCCCCATCTGTTCCCACTCAGTTACCCAGTCTCACCAGTATATGTCGTCCTGTTTCCCTCTCTAACCTGCCAGACCATAACCAGGTTATCCGGCGGTCCGGCCTTCCGGCCATCCTTTTCCCATGTTTTTTTTATCTCTCTACTTTACTTAGATTTTGTTAGTGACTTTGTGTTCCCAGCCTCTTCTTCTGTTCATTATTGTGTAGCACCTTTTGCATGGTTTTCTGGACCTTGCCTCCTGCCTGCTGATGAATCAAAACATCTGCTGAAACACTGTCGAGCTGCTCAGGCCTGGAGATGCTTCCTCTTTTCCCACCTTCCTACTTTCCCACTTTTCCCATTTTTTTCCCCACAGGAATTCCCCAGTCCCCTGCTGATGTGGCTTTGTAGCGTTCTATTGGCCACTCTCATTCTCAGGGTTCGGTTAATGTCAAAACAGTTACACACACCCTGTCCTTTGGTGGCCTGATCCTGATATGACAAACCGGGTTTTATGAGAGAGAAGAGGCTGCTACTTTCAGCAGGAAGGCTTACTGCTATGAAGAAGGGTATTTTAACCCAAATCACAATTCTTTCCTCAACCAAACGCGATAGTTTTTAGTGCCTAAACACAAAAGTCCAAACAGGACACAAACCACGCTCTCCTGGCTGGTGTTTGTCGATCTCTAAATTGTAACTGTTTACCACTTTGTGGCTGTGGTTGGTGCGTCACCCCACCACCACAAAAAGGCACTGTGGAAGGAACAGCTGGAATCTGAGACACCCCAGGATGAGAATGCTTTGCCAAACACGACCTAGGAGCAGCCAGAGGGCCGTTTACTCCACATGCAGCATGCTGTTTAACACGTAGGGGTTATCCCTGCTGTGAGTCGGCCAGGCGTAGGTGCTGCCTGCGTTTATACTTGATGAGTCTTGAACAAGGTCACTTCCTGTGCAGGTTGTGGATCTGCGCTGGGGGATTCGAGACGTCCCATCAGGAGACCACGAGGCCTGTGAGATCTTCCTGCAGGAGATCGAGCGCTGTGAGAGGATTTCAGCAGGCCCAGCGTTCATCGTGAGTGCTTCATCTCCTTTAGCCTCGTCCACCAGGTCACCAGTTAGGGTCAAACTGCATTGTAGGCACATGCAAACAGGCACTTCATTAAATTTCATCAGTATTTTAGGTGCATTTAATAGAATTTAAACATGTTAACTGATCTGTTTATTTCTTTATTCACTTTGATTTTTATTATTTTTTTATTTCATACTCCACGTGGATTATAATTACTGAAGAGGAGGCTGACGTAGCTCTAAAACTGGGCGACTCACACAGAACTTTCCTGTTTTAGATCTTTGTTTAATGAAGCATTTCTCTTGGATCTGAAGTGAAATTAAAAGAATAACTATATTCTTCATCTTGTCTTTATTCTCCTGTTTCTGGGCTCTGAAGGCTCTCCTGGGGAACCGGTACGGGCATCGAGCACTCCCTCGCCTTATTCCAGAGAAACTCTTCGACGTTCTTTTGTCCAAGCTCTCCAAAAACCCCGAAGGCACCAAGCAGCTCAATCAGTGGTTTAAAAAAGACAACAATGCTGTCCCACCAAGCTATGTCCTTCAGCCAATAACAGCTCACTTCCCTCACTACAGCGACCTCCGACCTGAGAGTGGGAAGCAGCGCGACAAAGACGTCTTGTCCTGGCGTATCGCAGAGACTCAGCTGCTGCGGCTCCTTCGATCTGCAGCCACCGATGCCGAGGACACCGGAGACATCACCGCTGAGGAGAAACAACACTTCTACACATCAGGTGACGGCACACGGATGTCACACCCAGCTCACCGCCCAGCTCACCCTCTGTTGTCTCACAGGGTTTTCTCAGTGTCCTCTTCTTCTTCTCGTCCACAGTCACAGAGCGGGAGTTTGAGCACGGTTTGTGGAAGAACACGTCTGAACCGTCCGCTCTGCTTTTCGTCCGAGAGATTCCCCGTCAGAAGGTGAGGGAGGGGCCCAAACGTCTTGCCAAGTTCATGGACTTGACCGCCGACGGGCTGCTGGATGCTGAAGCTCAGGGTCTCCTCGCCGGGCTTAAGACGCGGCTCTTTGCCAAGTCACAGAAGATCCTCAACCTGCACTCTGTGGAACTCAGCAGAGGAAGCATCAATCCGAAGTGCAAGGAGCACGCTCAGTACCTGGACAGCGTCTGCGAGCAGTTCGTCTCACAGATGAAGGCTCGGATTGGAGCAGCGGTGGATTCGCTGAGCCAGAGGAAGATGTGGGGAAGCACTCAGGAAGAGGAGAAGGCGGACATGTTGGTGGTCAAAGAGGTGAGGCAGCATGTCGCTATCAGCGCCAAGGTGTGCAAAGATCTCCACGGTAGAGAGGGGCTGCTGGGTAAGCTCTGCCTCGCTATGTGGGAGTCGACCAATGTCCGTCACAGGCCGCTGGTAGTTCACGGCGCCGCAGGGATGGGGAAGACGGCAGTGCTGTGCAAACTGGCGCAGGAGATGCGCAGCGTCCTGGAGGCTGGGGCGGTGGTGGTGGTCAGGCTGCTGGCGGCTCATCACCCTCACAGACCTGACATCGACCACGTCCTCCGCAGCATCTGCGTGCAGGTGTGCCTGGCCTGTGGTCTGGCTCCACCCTCACCGCTGATGGCCGGCACTCGCCTGGAGCTGCTGCGGTTCTTCAAGGATGTTCTCGAGCAGGTTTCCCAGCAGGGGAGCGCTCTGGTTGTTGTCCTGGATTCTGTGGAACAGCTCTCAGATCAACATCACGCTCACAAGCTGGGCTGGCTGCCCACTGACCTCCCGCCCAACGTCCACATAGTTGTTTCCATGGACACCAACAGTGAGGCATTTGCTAACGTGCGGCTGAAGCTGGACTCTCTGGGAAGCTTCTTCGAGGTGGGTCGTTTGACTCGTGAGGAAGGCGAACGCATCGTGGAGTCGTACCTGCGGGCATCTCAGCGTATCCTGACCTGTGAGCAGAGCAGCGTCGTGCTGCAGAGCTTCGAGACATCCGGCTGTCCGCTCCACCTCAAACTGATCCTGTCTGTCGCCAAACGCTGGCCATCCTTCACTCCACTGACAGAGCTGCGTCTGGGCACCGGAACACAGGAAATGATGTCACAGCTCTTTCTAATGCTGGAGGAGAAACACGGAAAAGAGCTCGTGGGCGGAGCTTTGGGTTACATCGTTCTGGCAAGGTGAGGTGATGGTCACACCTTTATAACTGCACGGGAAGATGATGATAGTGTTGGAAGTTACAGTTTACTGATCTTCATTTTAAATGTCACATCAATTAATACAGAGAACATGATTGATTGTTTGATGATTGATTGATTGTGTTCCATATGACTCAAACTGAACTCACAAAAAGCCAGAAAAAAAAAAAAACAGACAAAGTCTCATCCTCTGATCACATGACTCCACAGGGCGGGTCTGCTGGAGGCAGAGTTGCGTGATGTCATGTCCTTGGATGATGTTGTCATCAGTGAAGTGTACAGGTACTCCCTCCCCCCGACGCCCTCGCTGATCCGGCTGCCCCCCCTCCTCTGGGCCCGGCTAAGGCGGGACCTCGAGGACCACCTGGAGGAGCGTTGGACCGACGGAGTCGCAGCCATCGCCTTCAACAACCAGTAAAAAAAAAAACAAATGAAAGAAATGATTGATTTGATCTGAGCCTCATCAGTCCAACGAATCGAGTATACTGTAAATTACTTAAAAAATAATTAAATCCACATAAAACTCCATCTGGTGGCCACCTGTGCTCCTGAAATGAGAATTGAAGCGTCTGTTTCTGTTTAGGCGTCTGTCCGAGGCGGTCTCAGCACGCTATCTGAGATCTGCGCGGCGGGGGCGGAGTCTCAGGATCCTGGCAGAGTACTTCCTGGGTCGGTGGTCAGGGAAACTGAGGCCGGCATCTCTGCCGGGTCTGTCACTGCTGCTGTCTGACAGAAAGGTACGAAATCAGTCCCCCCCACCAGTGATGATATTCCAGCAGTCAGTGTTGCGGTGTGCATGCATATTCAAAACGAACATCTCACGAGTCACTGAGTTCAAAAGCAGTTCTGTGCTGGAAAAGCGTGTAAGACCAAACTTGTAGATCAGAAGTGGCACCACCTTTCAGCTCAGAAGTCCCCCCTCAGCTCCCAGTTAGAAACAGTATAAATTCCTTCAGGTTTTTCTATCAAACATTCAAGAAAAGAAAACATAAAGAAACAGACCAAAGAGCAAACACTGTGCTAACTGAAATGTGACATGACCGAGGCTCAACTGAAATAATTTCCTGTGTTCACGGCGCAATTTGATTGGTCCTGTGCTGTCACAGGTCCCACCCCAGCCGCTGTGGTTTGCTCCAGGATTGGCTAATTTCAGGAAGCTGCAGGAGCTGCCCTATCACCTGCTGCACAGTGGCCTGTGGGAGGAGCTACGACAGGAAGTTATTGGTAAGATACAGCAGAGGAGGAAGAGGGGCAATATGATGTTTAAGCCCCGCCCACTGCCACCACACTCCACCTGAACCAGAAAAAACATGCAAGAATGAATTGCTGGTCACCCAGTTTCCCTCCCTGTGTTTCCAGTGTTCCCGGTTTCCTTCTGTGTGTTCCCAGTGTTCTCTGTTTGTTTCTGTGTGTTTCCAGTGTTCCCAGTTTGCCTCCATGTGTTCCCAGGGTTCCCAGTTTGCCTCTGTGTGTTTCCAGTGTTCCCAGTTTGCCTCCATGTGCTCCCAGGGTTCCCAGTTTGCCTCTGTGTGTTCCCAGGCTGTGCTGAGTGGCTGTACTGTAAGAGCCGGCTGTGTGGAGTGTCCTCTGTGATCCACGACCTGGACCAGTGTTCCCAGTATATGGACTGCACTGAGAGTGGACTGATCCGAGACGCTCTGGTCCTCATCAAACCCAGCCTGGACTTCCTGGATGGTCACATGGGTCAGTAAGACATATTTATTGGCTCAGAATCACGTGTCGAGTTACAGCTTTACAGTCCTCTCTCTCGCCGCAGACATGTCTCTGTTTTACTCAGAGCTGTTGGCCCGGCTCTCCTCGCTTGGCCCTGCCTTCCCGACTGTGATTGGCCAGCTGTGTACCCAGTGTGAGGAGTGGTTACTGACGTGTCCAGAGCCAATTCTCATCCCAAAAAGCAGCTTCCTGCAGCAGCCAGGGGGGCCGCTGCAGCACACGCTGACCACCCTCCAGGGAGGTCAGATGATCCATTGGCTGATTTACTTTTCTGATCTGCAACCTGTTCAGCAGCAGCCTGACGCTTTGGTCGTGTTTGCAGGTGTGGTCTGTGTGGAAGTCAGCATGGAGGCAAAGCTCCTGGTTGCAGGTTCAGATGATGGTGTGGTGGCGGTTTGGAGCCTAGTCAACCATCAGCTCGTCCACACCCTGCTGGGACACACAGGTGAGTCCGGCCCAAAGAACACAAATACAGACAGACTCACAAACATCTTCCTGTTTCTCTGTGTTTGTACAAGCTGGATGAAGCAGTTCCTTCCACTGGACAGTTACAGTTAAAGGCTCAATAACTTCCCTGCCTTAAGCACAGGCAGGTAATGTCATCTGTACCAGTACCAAGCACGTTCTCAAACTTCTTCTGGCATGCCTCGCTTCAGAAACTGAGCTAAAAAACTAAGCACAGACTCCCAGAGAGACATAATCTCTGAGTGCTGAGTCTTTCCCGGGGTCTCCTAGGAGACACCTCACCTCATCCTGGTCAGGTGATGAACCGCCCGACTGCCTCCTTTCACTGAGGAGGAGCAGTGGCTGTACTCCGAGCGCCTCACTCTTTCTCTGAGGCTGAGCCCAGACCCCTTCAGAGGAAGCTCATTTCCACCACATACCTGGAGCTTATGGTCGTAGGAGAGAGTGGGAGCGTAGATCGACCGGTGAATCGACAGCTTTGCTTTCACGCTCAGCTCCCTCTTCACCACAGCAGCAACAATCCATCTGTCAATTTTCCCACTCCATCTCCCCTTCCTGTGAGCAAGACCTGAGATCCTTAGACTCCTCCACCCAGGGTAGCTACTCATTCCCAACCCAGAGTGGGCACGCTGCCCTTTTCCAGCTGAGAACTATGACTTATCAATCAATAACAAAAGATAAAAAGTGGAATTTCTGAGAAATAATGATCAGTTTTGCAGCAAAATCTTTTGTCTAGTTTCCCCAGAAAAATCAGATTCAGTGAGTTTTTCTCCGGGTCGTCTGGGTCTCAACCCCAGCAGTGGGACCTGTCTCCACTTTGAGAACCTCTGCAGTACAGGAGTTCCTGGGTGATGGAAATGAGTCAAGCAAATTGCTCTAGAAAACAATTTCCAGGGACCAATAGGCTATAAATATATTGGAGGTGCGTAGAAAAGAAAAGGCTGCAGAGCTGAGTCTGCAGTAAACTCCATCCAAGTTCATGGATTCAGGTAAACACAGGTAATAATGAACCCTTTGCGTGTTTTCTAGCCACTGTCCTGGCTCTCAGGGTGCTCACCAACTCCACCCACTGCCTCTCATTGGCTGCCGACGGATCTCTGAGGAGGTGGAGCCTGATGAACGGTCAACAGCTGTCCTGCATCGAGGAGGCGGTGCCTGTAGACTCCGCCCCTTCATCAGTGCACCTCCACCTGTCTGACCAGCTGCTCTTCGTTTACACCAGGACACAGGTACTGCCTCTGACCAGCTCCAGCCACTCAGTGTCAATTTTCTTATTTCCTCTTCCTGTTAAAGTAAATGAGGTCAGTTTGTGTGGTGTTACAGTTCATCACCATCTGCAGCTGCTGCTTCCAGGCTCAAAGGAAAAAAATACTGCACAAGCACTGAAAGTGTTTCTTTGCAGTTGTTTGGCTTTCTATCCATAAATGATAACATCGCATCAAAGGCCCCTGGGTGGCTGTTGTTGAGATTTGGAGCTTTACAAAAAAAGCTGACTTGAACTGCATTGAGGCTTGACAAGCTTCAGCTGTTGGTCACCTGTCAGTCAGTACGAGGTCTTAAACTGTTCCTGACTTCCCTGCCGTGTGATAGTTTAAAAGGTTTTATATTCTCGCTCCAGGTGAAGGTGTGGCAGCTGGACGGGGCTGAGCTCCACCTGAGCAGCAACAGCAATGAGATCTGGTTGGTTCTCGGGGTTCTGGGAGAATCTGTTGTTTCTCTGTCGGACTCTGGTCGGGTCAGAATCTCTCACCCGGTTTACGGGACTCAGTTAACGGTGAAAACTCAGCTGGAAATCTCAGCGAGGCGGCAGAGTGTCGTAAACGCGGTGATGCTACCCAAGAGTGAGAAAGTGTTTGTGGTGTATAAAGAAGGATTCCTCCACCAGGTGTGTCACACACTCAGTTTACCTGCAGACTCAAGAAATATTAAAGCTGCAAATCTGAAGCTTCCTATTCAACTTATTTAAAACACACACACAAACGCACACACACACACACACACACACAGATGCATTTCTCTTACCTGTATCAAATCTAGCAATTTAAAATATATTTAAATATCTACCAGAATATCTACCAGTTAATATATTTCAATTAATACAAAAATTATATTAAGTTAAAGTTAATGATAATAAATAAGATCTTGATGGTGTTATAATATAATGTATTATTAATGGAATATAATTTATAAGAAATACAAGAAGAAAATACAATCAAAATATAGCCAAAAATATCGTGCTGGTGCTGGACGTTGCTGCCCAAATTTTCCACATTTACATTCTTTTACAATCCTGTCAAAAAAAATGCTACAGTTCTTTTATTTCTTGCATTTTGCAGAATACCCATAGGAATAAAATGGTGCATTTAGGGCATCACCATGGCAACAATGGAAATAATTCAATATGGCTGTCATTGGCTTTTTTGATCAGGATGCTGATTAGAAAGTTTTTCCCAAATTTCATGCATTTCTGAGAAACAAAATTTTTTCTCGCCGTATAAATTTTTGTTTGCGTCTGTAGAGGGCGCTATTGCATCTATTGCCATGTATCCTTAAATGTAAATTCAGGCTGGTTCAGTACATAACTGAGTGAAATCACAGGCAAATCGCACAAAGATTGCGTGAATGATTGCACAATATTTTTGACAATGATGTGGTTTCTCCATTGGGACATAATGTGAACTTTGGGGTGTGGCCACAGCAGTGGCATGCAAAAAGAGGCGTGGTCTGATTGACTTTTTTGATCAGGGTCACGTACAGAATGCTTGTTCCAAATTTCATACATTTCTGAGAAACTAAATTTTTCTCTCCATGTAAATTTTTTCATTATGTAGGGGGTCAAATTTGCAATCAAAGCTGTAGAAATAATAGTAATAATAATAATAATAATGGAGAACTCTAACCGATTCAATTAGGCGCTTTTCCACTCACCCAGAACCTTACCTTTTTGGAAACTGTTTGACCTGACCCACGTTTCTATGGGGGTTCATTGTCAAGTCTGACCGCGTCCCACGCTATTTGCCTAATGATTCCAATAGGAATCACTGATACCTTTGGCTCGGGCCTAATACTTTATTATATCAAAATAAATGAAAGATAAGGATCATTTTTTAAATGCTAATTATGTTTGTATATCTCATGTAAACTTGAATGTATCCCTGGAATTTTAATTTGAGTGGAGCTCACAGATTTTTACTTTTACTTTCCATGATTGTGATCTTCATCTTCCTGGATGCAGATTTCCAGGACGGGGAAACAGACAGCTGCCGAGTTTCCTCTGCTTCCTGCTTTCCTCTCAGTCACCGAAGATGAGAAAATACTGTTAGCAGGTAGGACTGAGCTCAGAGCGATCTGCTTCTGATGTGCACAGAAACCGCCTGAGTGTTCGTGTCGTCTGCAGGCAGCGAGTGCACACTGAGCCTCTTCAACATCCTCAGTGACTCTCTAGATGGATTCCTCAATCTCCAACACGACGACGACGTTTTATCCGCCTGCATTTCCTCAGATGGCAGGCGGCTCGTCTCTGGAGCTGCAGACCAACTCGTACGAGTAAGAGACCAACAGGAATCATGCCAATCAGCCAATGTTGTATTTAAGTTTTGGTTTTAGCATTCTGTTCATTCATTTCAAACTTTAAAGAAATCTGTGCCGTGCTGAGCGAAGTATTTCGAGGCTAAATTAACCTTTGAGGTCCTGCTGTGATGCTTCACAATAAAAATTTGTCCAGCTTATTTACAATAAATTTCTCTATGTTTCCTTCACAATAAAAGTGCTTTAAAATAAGTCTTTCAATTCAATTCAATTCAATTCAATTCAATTTTATTTATATAGCGCCAAATCACAACAAACTGTCGCCTCAAGGCGCTTTGTATTGTGGGTAAAGACCCTACAATAATACAGAGAAAACCCAACAGTCAAAACGGCCCCCTATGAGCAGCACTTGGCGACAGTGGAAAGGAAAAACTCCCTTTTAACAGGAAGAAACCTCCAGCAGAACCAGGCTCAGGGAGGGGGGGTCATCTGCCGCGACCGGTTGGGCTTTCCAGCTTCACAATAAAAAAGACTTTGAATTTTTCATAATAAGTTCAGACTCCTGGACGAAAGCCTTTTATTGTGAAGCACCTGCAGGCTGACACAGCTAAATTAAACCAATCACTGCTCAGATAAAAGCTCTTCAAATCTTTGGAGCTTTATAAAGACGACTGTGTGTCTCGAATGGACTAAAGGGTGGAACCCTCATGGTGCCGTTATTCTGTGTTCTCTTGCAGATCTGGTCAGTGACCACGGGGGCGCTGTTGGACTCCCTGTGTGGGTCGGACGCCCCCGTTACCTCTGTGCTTCTCTACAATGACTTTGTGGTTTCGGCCTCGATGTCCGCAACCTCCATCCTGCTTTGGAACCTGAAGTACGACACCAGCACCAAACCCACCGCCCGCATCCCTGCGGACTCCGCCCACGTTGCCCTCGCCAAAGATGGCGATCATGTTTTCTACGTCCACCAGCAGAGCCACACAGTGGTCATGAGCTGGAACAGCCACACAGGTCAGAGGTGAAAGGTGGCGGCTGCTTTAAAGAACATTATAAAAGCTGGAAATTTATGATCAGCGAAAATGCTGAATGTTTTTCCTCTGATCAGGTTTTCACACTGATTGATGTCCCTGCAGGTTCTCTGTCCGAGCATTTGCCCGTCTCTGCTGAGGTTTGCTGCCTGGAGTTGGCTCAGAACAAGCGCCTCCTCCTCTGCGGTCTGAAGAGCGGCACCGTCCTCATCTACCCGTTAGCCCTGCCTCAGGAGACTCTCTGCATCCCCCCTCCGGAGAGCCTGTGCAGGGTCCTCTGCCTCGCCACCAGCTCCCAGGAGAAGCACCTGGCCGTGGCCTACGAGGACTCGGTGTGTTTGTTTGAGATCACCTCTAGGGACAACTTCCCCACAGTGGAAGGGCCCCTGGAGAGGTTTGCACTGTCCCTTCTCCACGCCCCGCTGTCCTCCATGGCCCTGCTGTCCGACCGCAGGCTGCTGTACGGGACGAGCTGCGGGGAGGTGAAGCTGCATGACTTCAGTGGCAGGAGTGGCGCCGTCTCCGACCTGGAGCCTCACCGCAGCAGAGTGACCTGTGTGACAGTCAGTAACTCGGGGACTCACGCTCTGGTTGGCTCTGAGGACGCTGTGCAGAGGCTGTGGGCTCTGAGCCCGCTGGCCCTGGACCACACCATGGAGTACAAGGTCAGAGGGCAAAGGAAATGTATTTATACTTTGAGTTACTGTGTCCCCCAGCCTCAGAGCAGCAACAGAGGAGATAATTACGCTCAGTAAATATGCATATGGATCATATGTGTCTGTCGCTGTTGGGTCTTCGGTCAGTCTCTTCTTCTGTCGTCTTTCGTTTTTAGGGATTTTTCTTCGAGGGCGTCCTCTCTGCTGCGTTCTCTGAAAGTGACCAGTTCGTCTTCACAGGATCTCAGGACAGAACCGTTAAAGTTTGGGATGTGGCCTCAGGTACAGGTTCCTGTGTTTTTAAAACTTTATCTGAGCATGTAGGAGCAAAAACGTCCAGATTCTGGGTTACAGAAAGATGCACAAACAACAACAAAAAAACTTTAAATCCCCCAAATATCAGACTCTCAGGTATTTTGAATAAGGTCTTCTCACTTCTGGAGGAGGTCCTTGTGGTTCTGGTTTGGCTGAGTGAAAGTGTTCCCGGCTGCTGAGCTTTATCTGGTTTCTTCCTGTCAGGAAACCTGCTGTTCGTTCAGTACGTCTACTCCCCTGCTGTCCGGATGGTGACCTTCAGGAACGGCTTCGTGGCCTTGACCCAGCAGGGCTCCATCATCAGACAGCTGTTTCGCTGTCCGGACCAGATCAGTCCAGACTACAACCCTCTGAGGAGCGTCAAGGCCCAGTACCGGGTCACCTCCAGGGAGAAGAACCGGGATGGCCAGCAGACCTCCGGATCTGACCTCCAGGACTTCAACCCTGCCCAGTTAAACCTGAACCTCGTGGGCATGCTCAAAGCCAAACCCTCCTCTGCATGTCTCATACTGTAGCACAACGGGGCCCAAACTGTGGCTCCTGGGCATTTGTCGGCCGAGACGTTCAGGAAAAACTAATCTTATTAAGCAATATTTGATTAGTATAATTAATAAACATGTTAGAAATACAGCCTGTGTCTGTTCTCCTGCTACTGCAAATGTTCTGTTTTCATAAATTACTTACAGCTGCTTAAAATACTAAAAAACATATTTTTAACACACTATAAGTAAATGCTTTTTGTAATT
Organism: Archocentrus centrarchus; assembly: GCF_007364275.1. Lineage (NCBI taxonomy): Eukaryota > Metazoa > Chordata > Actinopteri > Cichliformes > Cichlidae > Archocentrus > Archocentrus centrarchus. The sequence goes on along the minus strand of NC_044349.1, from coordinate 36,526,267 downwards.
CAGCAGAGCTTTAATTTTAATGAGCGTAGACAATAATGTGATTCTGAGCTGACTACAGCTGCTGGAGGAGCTGCAAACAGTGTGAAGGAGCCTTTCGAGTGTGCAGGGGTGAGTGTTTCACGTGACACTGAAACTGGTGCAACTATTGATTATCTGAGTCCAGTGTTGATCCTTCTTCACTGCTGCTGCAGTTCTGTAGGCCATTAGGCTTCAGACAGGAAACCAAACGGCAAAAAACACCTTTCATCACTATTATTTTTTTCAGTGTAAAACAAAAGACACAAAACTATAAAATAATGCATCACATGATGCAGAGAAAATATTTTTACTGCTCTTTGTTTTTTTCCACAGCTTGGAGAGTAGCTGTGCATTATTCACAGTTCAAAATAAGGCTCCTTTATCTGATACAGGGCCCCTCTGCCTGAAACAACCCGCTCTCATCTATTTAAGCCTCTCCCCTCTAAAAGTCCACTTTCTGCTGATTAGCTAACTTCTGGAAGCCTGCCGAGGGGCCACACCCTGCTGAGTCAGAAGTAGATGACTATATGAATAAATGTGAAACGAATATTTGGAGCAGTTTGAAGTTTTTGGGGTTATTTTTACTTCATGATGTGAAAGTTTTAATAATATGAATATGACACATGCAGCAGGAAAAACAGTAATATGGCCCCTTTACTGTTATTGCTCTGATTTAGATTTTGAGGAACTGTGAAGCTCTCTTTCTCTGTGCTTAAATGAGCCTGACAGTCCTCCAGGTTAAAGTTTAGCCAGCCTCTCTCCTGTTTATTAATCACCAATAAATGAACGCTGTGTTTGGCTATTTCAGGTGACGTTGAGCTGACAGGTGATTGTCAGTCAGCACTCAGCGGGCAGTTAAAGCTTCGCCCTTGTTAAACATTAACAGACCTGTGGGTAGCTGCTGATCCTGAAAGCCCGAGCCTCACTCCGTCCTGGTTTAACTCGACCGCAGGAGCCTCAGTCCGACCCTTCGGTTTTCCTCAGAGACTCGGCCATGGGGACTTTCTGTGCACTGGCTTCCTGTTTACTGCTCGCCGTGGGAGCGGTGACGGCTCAGACAGGTACGAACAGCTTCTATAAAAACTCAGCAGCACGGAGCCTCGAGTATCCAGTGAGAACGTGTCTCGATTACTGACTCATCTGCAGAGTCTCTGCTGCAGTAACCGATGAACTGCTATCAGAAAACTGAGGAATTCACGTTTTTTTTGTCAGAAATGTCTCATTTTTTCTGACCAGCCGTTCATACCTGAAAGATTCTGTTTACTGGGATAGAAAACATTAATGAGAGAATAAAACCTGCAACCTGAGTCAAATAATTGAAACACTCATTTCTGTTCATCAGTGGAAGGAAACTCTCTGTAGGAGCTTAAAATGTTTGAATCTTTCATTTATTACCAACTTGTTTTGGGTGATTTAGAAGGAAATGATTAGATAAGTGTACAAGGAAGCAGCTTTTATTCACTGTTATCATTATTGTGGTTATAAAACAAAGACACGCCTTTAAAAAAGTTTAAATTCTCACCTATTAAACTCGAAGCTCTGACGACTTGAAATGAGATTTTTTTGACTGCACTTTGTATAAACCATCACCTCTTAAGACTTCAGTTAGTAATAAAACCAGAAAAAGATCATAATGTCAGCCAAATACCACCACAGTGATCCTTGAATGTTCTCCCAATATGATGACAGTGATAACAACCAAGGACACAACCAAGGATACAGCATATCAGCTGCTGTTAACGATGGTGTGAGGGTCAGATAACAGAGAAATGACTGATATAAAAGACTTGTATTTATTTATTTCATTTTTGGACTTTGTTTTCTGTTTACAAAGTTTTATTGTTATTACTTTATTATTCATATCTACATGTTTGAAATAAAACAATTAACTATCTGACAGCTACGCCAAGAACACAATTATAATAATCACTTAAAATACCCTGAACATACAGTATACTCACAGGACACTTTATTAGGTACACCTCGCTGGGTTGGACCTCGTTGTTCCTTCAGAGCTGCTTTCATTCTTCATGGCTCAGATTCATCACGGTGCTGGAAACGTTCCTCACAGATTTTGGTCCACATTGACATGACGGCACCACAGCTGCCGCAGATGTGTCGACTGCATCCATGATGAGAATCTCACGTTCCACCACATTCCAGAGCTTCTCTGCTGGACTGTTTGAGATGGTCTGAGCTCTGTGTCCTGGTGGAAGCAGCCATCAGAAGATGGTACACTGTGGCTATAAAGGAATGGGCATAGTCAGCAACTATACTCAGGGAGGCTGTGGAGTTGAAATTATGCTCAGTTGGTACTGAGGGGCTCAAAGTGTGCCGAGTAACGAGTGGTTATTTGAGTTCCTGTTGCCTTCCTATCAGCTCGAAGCAGTCCATTCTCCTCTGATATCAACAAGGCATTTTCTCCCAGAGAGCCGCTGATATTTTCTCTTCTTCAGACCTTCTCTGGGAACCCCAGAGATGCTGTGTGGGAGAATCCCAGCAGATCAGCAGTTCCTGAAACACTGAGTCCAACAACCACAACCTATTCAAAGTCACTAAAATCATCATTCTTCCCCATCCTCGGTTTGAGCAGGTCATCTTCATCACGTCTATCTGCCTACATGCACTGAGCTGCTGCCACGTGATTGGCTGATTAGATTTTTTTTTTTTTTCCTTTTTGGCCACAGCGGCTTTTCTCGGCAGTGGAGAGAGACAGGAAATGGGGGAAAGAAACAGGGGAAGACACACGGGCAGATTGGCGACGGGCCGGGACTTGAGCCCACGCCGACCGCACCGCAACGTGGTATATGTATGTGGTCGCCGGCTTCACCACTAAGCCACCCAGTCGCCCTGGCTGAATAGATATTTGAGTTTAGAAAGACTTGGTGTTCCTAATAAATTGGCTGTGGGTGTACATTTTAATTGGCATGTGGCTCTTTGAGCCATTCGATTGAAAGCATTCTTTATGGGTGCTGGTTGAGCAGGTGACCTGTGTGTTGTGAGGTTATTGCTCTCTCATGATAAAGGCTGAAAACACCTGAAAATATTTCTAAGGAATAGTCCTTTATTTTAAATTTTTTTTCTTTATTTTGTTTATTTCATGTAATTTTTGAATGTAAGAATGTTATTGTTTTAAATATAATTTACTCGTTTTCTGTCCTTGAAGTACAATTTGTCAATTTTGTATTAGATATACACGCATAACTCACAGATTTATTAAAATCTTTGACAAATCTCTGAAAAATCTGGCATAAATAATGAGGTTTCATTGTTTCTAGTTTTCAGGTGTTTCAGGTGTGGGTAAGTGGAGCTCCCGACACTGCTTCCAGCTAAGGCTGGACTTCACCAAACACTTGAGCAATAAATGGATTAAATAGGAGAGTTTAATATACAGTACATTATTGTGATTTAATAGAGGGGTTTACAAGCTAACAGTTTCTAAGAAGATGCATTTTTAAAAAGGTTGGCTTGGTTTTTAGGGGCGGAGTCGTGTCTGGAAGCCGACCGGATATTTTCTGTGGTGGAAAAGTTCAAACTGATTAAGAGCTCCATCGTTTTGGTTTGAACAGAGACTTCTCTGACCTCTGACCCCTCTGTGTGTTTGTGTCCCAGAGCCGAGTCACACCAACGAGCGGCCGCTGCCTCAGTGGCTGACCGGCATCATCGCCATCTCCGGCTTCCTCTTCCTGGCCTTCGTTGCCATCCTGGTGAAAAAAGCCTGGTGTGAAAAGCCCTACAGGTCAGTCGGCTTCACTCCGGCTGGAGGACACGAGAAGTTAATGTTTAAAATTTGCTGCCTTGCTTGGAAATGACCAGGATGACAATTTTCTGCTCTTCCTGTTAAAATGTTCCTATTAATGTTTTGCAGTAAAAACTTTAACTGTAAGCATAAGAGTTCAGAAACACTGTGCTGCCCCTCAGTAGGCTTCCAGAAGTTGGCGAATCAAAGGAGGGTCTTAGAGAGAGGAGCTCAGACAGTGTTTTGTCCTGATGGAATTTTGTGTCTTTGTGCAGCAGGAGCAGCATTGAAGAAGAGAGAGAAAATGAATTTGTCAACAGCAACAACTACGGCACACACCTTAGCGCCATCAGGTAGGAACAAGAAAAAAACCCCAATGAAGATTTAATTCAAAATATTACTTTAGACATGAAACTCAATCTGCTCACTGGAAGAACATCAGCAGATTTAATTCTATTATATTTAATTCTATAGCAAGAGGAACAGCGCAGATGCAGTGAATGAAAACGCCTACGAGACGAGCCTGGATGCCTTCAGGTAGAAACACGAATCGCCACATAAAAACAGCAACAGCGTAGCCTTAAAATCGTTTCTCAAAACACACTCGGCGCCCGAATAGAGGCTGAAACACACCAACACGGTCAGAGGTTCAGACTCACCGCACGCTTTGCATCCAGACATCAGTGCCCTCTGTGATCAAACAGTTTCTGAGTTAGAGAAGCAAAAACCAGAAACGGCTCACGGCAGGTTGTGATTTTTTAAATTTATTTTTGTACACCAAACAAATTTTCCCCAGTTTTAAACGGGCAAAAAGACGCCTCCGCGTCCACCTCCATCGTGCCTCCAGCTCCGGTGATGCAGTCAGTCAGCCTGCTGCTCAGGCCCCACGCAGACGCACTCGTCACAAACCGCTCTGCTGTGGTTAGAAAGAGTTTTAAAGCTCTGGTTCCTTTTTGCTCTTAGAGGATTCGCTAAAACTTAGATCATGTTCTTCTAGTTCAAATATATTCTTATCAAATATGTGTAACTGAGTAAAAATCACATTTCCTCTCAGATATCATAGACGTACACATTTACATCCACTGCTTATTAACTCTGAGGAGGTTTAAATGTGCTGTTCACTGAATCTGTCCATCAGGAGCAAAGATGCACCACACGCCTACGACAACCTGGCAATCAAAGGCAACAAAACTACCGTCATGTGACCACCATGTCGCCACCCCCACTGGCTGTCTCAGCATTGGCCATTTCCCTCCATCAAGCCTGGAGAGACGCCGAATTCCTTTTTTTTTTGCATAAAATTTAATTCTTTGATTAGCTATACCTGTTGTCCCAGGTGTGAGGAGTTCACCACAACAAAGTTCAGGTGTCACTCGTGTTGAATTTACTTGCAAATGTGATCAATTTTATTCTCTGTCTGATTGTGAATAATTTAGCAGAAAGTGTGTGATTGTTATCATCTTTACTCAGAACAGGACTTCAGCTGCTGTGCTGGTTAAAGCTTCATCTCCTGCTGACTCTGTGCTGATTACTGTAATAAGTTATGTTTTCTAACAAACTGCTGTGTTGGTTCTCTGATTAATGATTCAACACACAAGCAAACACCCAAAAAAATACACAATGAGTCATTCAGAGTAACTGTGGAAAGAGTCCCAAAGTGAACCAGAGTAAACTGGGGCAGCCATCTGCCTCACCTGGTTGGAGGGGGCAGAGAGACACTACAGCAGAGAAGATTTAATACATGCATTTAACACATGGAGAGCCACGTGATCCAAACCCTGCAGTTTCTCTGGCATCCAGCAGAGGCGCCACAGTGAGTCAATCCCCACAGACTCCCATGTTAAATCTTTCCAGCAGAAATAAACATGTTTACAGCTGATACAGAAACTGCTTTGGTCTCTAGAGCCGATATAAAGTTTGCATTATTAGGGGCGTGGCCTCTTTGACTGACAGGTGGATGGCGACACAGGCAGCTGTAGCTGCTAGCTGTCTGCTAGGCTTCACCTCAGCTAACTGGACCTCCGTGTTTGTGCTGTTGGAGCCTTTTGGAGCATGTTTAATGGAATTATCTGACCAATAATATGGCTGCTGTGCTTCATTGGACTAACAGACTGTCCAAGAAGGCGGAGCTCCAGTTTGCTGAGTGAAATTCGAGGATTTTGATTGGATGACACTGAGCACTGATTACTTGCAGTTTTTGCAGCTTTTTTCACTGGAACCCAAAATATGAGGTCCAAAGAGATGTCAAAGCAAGTGAAGGAGGCCATCATTAGCCTAAAAAACAAAATAAACCTCTCAGATAGAGAGCAAAAGCTTTAGAAGCAGCCAAATCAATAATCTGGTTCATTCTTTAAAAAGAAAGACTGCACTGAGCAGCTCTGCAACACCAAAAGGCCTGAAGAAGACTGCTGAAGTGCACGATGGCAAAACATCAAACCAAATCAGAACCACTCGACGAGGCAGGGTTAGGGTTACTCAAAAACAGGGAGGTCAGATTAGACTTTACCAGGAAACGTCTAACAGCGCCTGCACAGATTGAAGAAAATTCTTTGGACAGATGAAACCAAGATGAAGCTGTAGCAGAATGATGGGAAGGGAAACAGCTGATGACCTGAAGCATGTGCCTAAAAACCTCTGTAATTAAACCTTTTCAGTCACTTCCGCTTATCCTGTTCAGGGTTGCGGGGGGCTAGAGGCGAGAGGCAGGGTACACCCTGTACAGGTTGCCAGCAGGGCTAACACAGAGAGACAGACAACATCCACACTCTCATTCACACCTATGGGCAATTTAGATTAGCCAATTAACCTAACCCCAGTAAGTGCATGTCTTTGGACTGTGGGAGGAAACCGGAGTACCCGGAGGAAACCCACGCAGACACGGGGAGAACATGCAAACTCCATAGAGAGAGGGAGGGAGGGGCCTGGAATCGAACCCAGGCCTTCCAGATGGTATTCTAACTGTGAGGCAGCAGTGCTAACCACCGCGCCGACCTTTTAGTCACGGTTTGATTTAAAATCCACTGTGGGGGCGTACTGAGAGAAAACTACAAGTATTGTGTAATTGTCCAAAGACTTTTGGACCTAACTGTATATAGCCTATGGTACAGTTTGCTGAACATCCAGCACTAAGACTGATGTAGAAGATCCTTCTGAAAACTGAGCAATTCAGCAATTAAGATCAAGGTTATCAATCATAGTTACTAACAACTTAAACTAGGTGTAAAAAACAGTTCAGTTAACTAAACTAAAATCGAATCACCTTTTCCCGTAAACTAACTCTCTCTCTCTCTATAAACATAAAATATATATATATATATATATATATATATATATATATATATATATATATATATATAAAAATCAGGAAATATCCCTAGTTTTAGTCTGTTTAATGAGACTCATGATGTCTTTACAAAATGTTGTTTGTATGTAATACTTCTTCTGAATTTCCCAAATGAATACCTTCCATGTTATTAGAATTAAAAAGACTAAAACTAAACATCCATCCATCCTCTGCCATTTACCTGGTCCAGGTCACAGGGGTAGGAGTCTGAGCAGACACTCAGATCTCCTCCCCTGGCCACCTCTTCCAGGGCACACCAAGGCATTCCCAAGCCAGCTGAGACATCATCTCTCTCTCTGATGTGGAGTAGCAGCTCTGCTCGACTTTTTCTTCAAAACAGCCGAGCTGAAAATGTATGAATTGTCAGAGATTGTCAGTAGATGAAGCACAGCTATAACATATCCATATCATGTATGATATACTGTACCTATATGATATCTTTCATGAGTAAGTACACCGATGGCACGGTTAAAAAAAAAAAAAATCACCTCCTTCTCAAATTCACAAGATTTGAAAAATGATCGACGCTCTGTTGCACTGCTCTGGTTAAATAACTCTGAGTTTGGCTTTCTTTATATTATTTTTTATGGGAAGACTTGGAGAAGTGTTAATTATGGAATTTATTAATGCATAAAATTGATAAAGATATGTTAAAAAAAAGAAAAGAAAGTTGGGAGTCCACGCCGCCCGACGCCGTTACAGCTTTCTTCTGACGAGCCACAGATGATTTTGAGAATCATACAGAGACTCTACAATAAAACAGTCCTTCCAAAGTCAGTTTCAATCTATTTGTTATTTATTTGAAATCAAACACATCCAAATTTTCTCAGTAAGTTCTGAGCACATGATTAAGAAATGATTAAGAAGCTGCAGGTTTCCACGGTGATTTCTGACAGTTCAATGATTCAGACTCACGTTAGTGCTCATAACAACGCAACAGCAACAAAAATACATGGTTAATTTTCAACAGGATCAAAAATAAATTATATTTCAACTAGTCTGGCATTTGCATATGAAGTACCAAAAAGTTAAGACAATAATTATGACAAAATAAAAGCTGAACATACAATATTTTGCACTTGATTGATATGTATAAAGTATAAGATCCCACTGAGGCTGCTGCTCATCTCGGAGCCTCAGAAGCAAAGTGACACCTACAGTTAGACATGCTGCCAACACAACAGCGACCTCCGCAGTGGGAAACGATTACAAGCAAAACGCTGACGTTCAGTCGAATCCTCGTGTTCTCCGTCTAAAATAAGCTCAGAGTTCATTCTCGGATCTGAGAGCCTGTAAATACAAATATACTAATATTTAATATGAAGATGATGATGACATCAGCTGAAGTTCAAATTTAGCTTAAATGTGAGGGTGAACATGAAATTAATGTCATACATTTATTAGCTGAGATTTGGCCGGTTATTTTCATCCACTAACTGCAGTTCAGCTCACATGCCAACGTAAAATAATGAAGGTTATTGGTGAAACAGATGTTTACAATTTTCTAATTCACCCATTTACAGTTTTCCAAAAATATACTAAGAATCTTTCAAACATGACACAAATAAAGTGCGTGTATATGTTAACAAAAGACTTTGTGCCTCTAAAACTGTCGTTTGTGTTGTTGTGCTGGCTTGTACCTGTCTGTGTATCCATGTTTCCAGAGTTATGATCCCCAGTTTAGTATGCTATTTGATCTATTTCAAGTTAAATATTTCATTAATATAAATTCATATAATGCTTGTATTTTTAAAGCAGCAGGGGTGTAACAAGTTTGAAACTGAGGCTGAAATCTGTATAAAAACGTGCAATATCTTAAATACGTCAGAAGAGTGGAGGCGATGTTTTTAATGCATGTTGTTTTTACTCATCTGCACTAAAGAAAAACTGAGGTATGAAACTGGAGGTTTCAGGGAGGTGAAAAAGAAGAGCAAACGCAGTCAGCATGAGCGGTTCCTAATCTGAAGGCAACGCTGAGCTCCCACAGTTAATAACAGTCAATACTAATGCGGAAGTACTGACTCTTCACGGAGGAGGAAATGGATCCTGGACTCCAAAGATGGGAACAGCTCCGTGTTACACGTGTGGACTTCTATGCAGGGCTGAGTGAAAACAGGCTGATATTAGCTGGTTATAGTTACACTCAGAGAGGTATGAGGGAGATCAGCTCGTCTGTAAGAACTCAAAGTTCAGAAGAGGCACCCAGGCCTAAAGACCGGTCAGGGGCCACGGTAATCACCGCCCGCAATCGGTTGGCGGGCCGTAGTGGGACATTGCTTGCTGTGACTAGGCGACACTGGTCACAAAGAAGTATATGGTGCTGCACCAAAAACCTCTTCGCAATTGCAGTGATCACTAACAGATCATTACGGTTGCCCATAGTCACCAAACAGCCATCTACCCGCCAAGCATTTGGTAAACCACGAAGGGCGCAACGCAAACTGGAAATGAAGAACATTCACCGTCAATGCAAAAGCTGCACCTTTTAAAGTGTGTTTGTTTTAGGAGTAAGGCCCAACTTTTACATTGAAGACAGACTTTCTCTGTTTCCCATCACACCCTTCACAGTTTACCAAACACTTGTGCCCAATTTTACAGCAACTGCCAACCAGCTAAGGAACACACATTTCCCCCGTGCGACCGGAGGCTGCCGACCGGTCTCTAGGCCTGTGAGACTGAGGTCTGAGCTGAAGTGAGTAACTGAGGACACTCTGGAGATGCTGCGCTAAAAACGTCCCTCTGCTTTCAGTCGTTGTGCTAAGCTAAACACGCCAATAACGACAGAGAACGCGAGGACATCACTGAACGCCGGCCTGATGCTTTTATTCAAACAAGCTTTTAATATTCAAAATCTCCACGGAGACAAAAAACTGTTTAGCTTTCCTCTCCATGGCAACGGTCATGTGGAAGACACTGTATCTGTTGCCAGGGGCGACAGGGGTCTCCGTGCCCACCAAGTCCTGAGAGTCATCTCCATGGAGACACATGTATTTATACAATGATCTATAAAGTGTTGCCTGAACTCTTTAGTGGAAGAGAACCGAAGTTCAGCGTTTCATATCTGTATGCTTCTGTTTGTTCTGTTCAAAGGTCACAACTGAAATTTAAAAATAAGATAAAATTGTATCAAATGATGGCACCTTTAAGATGTTTGGCCAAACAACAGAAACTCAATGGAAATAGTTGTATAAATATAAAGAAATCATAACTAAATATAGCTCTGTGATGAAGGAATATTTTAACAAGGTTTATTTGAGGCTCAACATTTTCATTTTTACAGGTCTGATTTAAAGTTTTGCAGATTTTTAGGACCAAACTTTTTGTGTTACATGCTGCGGTTGGCAGGAAACAGCTTCCTTAGCTCAAAATCATTTTCCAGACAGATTTTGTCATTAATCTTTTTCCCTTCTTCTCAAGTTGAAAATAAACATCAATAAATACGTGATTTAGAGGCTGAGCCCCTCGTTTATATTCTTTTCATAAGGAGGTCTTTGGCCGCTTTGCTTGATGTATGACAAAAGTAAGGCAAAATGACAGCAATTAAAACCTAACTATGACTATGATTTTCATATTTAAATATGCACCTTCAGTGGTTTTCCACTACAGGAGCAGTTTCAAAGCAACTGGTTAGATGGTTCCTCTACGTTCCACAGGAGGAACCGGGGTCAGTAGATGGTTTTATCCCCCTAAAAAACAATATCATTGACTTTCTGAAGGTTCAGGAAGTTGCTTCAACAAACGCTGATGATTGGCGATTAGCGTTTTCTGTTATACACTTGGTGTAAAACTGAAGTGGGTAATTCTTCTGTCACTTTTTCCATCAGACAATTCCACTGAAAGAGCTCACGGCTGTTTCCAGCAGTGTACCTGCAGTGCTGTTTCTCCAATGAAGCTCAAGAATAAACACTGCAGCTGACCAATCACATCTGGCGGACAAGAACTAAAGTGCGGTTTGTTCTGTAGTGGAAGAATTATTTTTAAGACTAATTTTCAGTTACAGTTTGATTAGGTTTAGCGATACATTGTGGATTCTGGCTTGTCTTTCATTGCTGGGTGCGGCGAATGCGGATTGGTTAAAACTGCGACCACAGAATCTGATGCAGAATGTGTGAAAGGACCAATCAGGGCTGTTCCTGTTAATGCTCGCACCACATTGTGTCTTGTTCGAGTTCGTGTAGTGAAAAGCTGCTTTTTGACCCACATGAAAGTTGTCAGATATGAAAAATACAGTCCCTGGAATTCTGTGTGGAAAATCAGGGATTTAGTGCTAATCTGAGGCTAAAACTAGAAGTCCAGTTTTATAATATTTGGCTGGTCCTGATGGCAGGTAGAAACAGCAACAAACCAGAGGCTGATGTTGGTGGCATTGCACTCCACAGTTATAACAATAGCTACTCCACAGCTAATGGCAAACCACGGAAGAGATGCTAAGCTAACATGTGCAGCAGTCACATCTTCCCTTTTTGTTCCTCTGGACTGCAAACACGAGCGTTCCATCCATGAAAACATCTTCACATCAGTTCGTGTTGAGTAGCATCAGCTAGTGCAGGCTGCATTTAAATGTCCCTCCATCACAGCGCCGTGCTCATCTGTTTTTGAGGATATAGTCATAATTGGTAGCACATAAGCTAACAGAGCTTCTCAACCTTTTTATAGTTATGACATCAAATTTTATACTTGGGTCGGGTCGGTTCCATGATTACAGAACAGAATTGATGCTACAGGATACCTGGTGACTCATTTTTGTTTCTACCTGAGAACAATGTCATGTTTGATCAATTTATTAGTGATCAATTAACTTCTTCTTGTCAAGGTCAGTCGCCGCAAACCGGCAAGCTGATGAGGTTGCTGCTCTGGCAGGCTTAGATTTTATTTAGCTGCCCCTCCAGAGACTCTGTGGTCACATGGTTGGACAGACTCCACCTACACCATTTCGGTGATGGTAGTCATGGTTCCACTCTGGAGATTAGCTGCGAGCTGCAGGAAAACTGGAAAGCAGCCAATCAACAGCCAAACAAGTCCAGGAACGCTTGAGCTGTGTGGTGTCAGACATATCTACTTGTTACTGTAGTCAAGGTAAGTGTACTTATTGTTGCCGCTACCATGTTCGTTCAATGCTCTGGGGGGGAGGGGCTGAAAGCTTTAAAACCATATTTCTGGACAAAGGCACCAAACTTTGTGTTGCTTTTCTCAGATTTGAGCAGTGATTCTGCAGATGCTGTTTTTATGCCCCAGTGAAAATAATTCAGCGGTGCTGCACAGAGGCCAGAACCACCAACTACAGTCCAAGAAGGTGAAGCTGGAAGTCCGTCCACAAGAAGAGAGGCAGCTAATTACATTTCTTGATTATTTATTTAGGAGCGCTTTTATTTATGGTATTATTTAAGAAAGGGTGGATGAATACGGCAGGAAATGTGAAGATGTTAAAACAGAAATGGTGAGATCTAAGATCAGAGTTTGGACAAACACATCAGGTGAGACCCAACGTGTGGCCCTGACCCAAAGGTTGAGAAACTCAGTTAAACATATAAAGGTGGTGGCTGCGGTGCAGAGTCAGTGTGTGACCCACCAGTCTGTGCACAGGAAGTGTGTGTGTGTGTGTGTGTGTGTGCATATCTCTTTCTGTTTGGGGACACATGTCAGGTTTGTGGAAGTGAGGACGCTGTGAGTTCAGAGCTGGTTTCAGGGTTCAGGATTTAGGTTAAAGTGAAGGGCCTGGAAATGGATTCAAGGACGGTCCTCACAATGACAGAAAGACATGCGTGCGTGTGTGTGCATGCGCGTGTGCTGGCACTGTGACGCAGTTTCTTTTGTCATTTTTTTGCGTGTTGGGAAGTTCAGAGTGACGATCAGCGAGTTGCAGTCCAATAGTCTGAATGTGTGCGTCATAGCAGGAACTCCTGTGTTCTTACGTGTGTGTGCGTGCATGCAGGTGTGTGTGTGTGTTATGACAGGATGTCCAGCGTGACCGTTCCTCTCTGTTTCTTCAGGATGGCGACGGCCTGCTCGTGCGTCGCTCCCTGCAGACTCTCTCCGTTCACTGCCAGGATCTGATCGCCTCGTTTCAGACGCCCATCCACCGCCGCGGCACCCTGAAACCAGCCAATGTGGCACATGTTTACATTCTCGGTGTGTCAGAGCATGTGACATCATTACACACAGACAGATCCTGACCTTGCTGAAGACGGTCTTGACGTATATCGGCAGGTCTCCGTGTGGACTGCCGAAGCCTCCGACGATGCTGAAGCCGAGTCCCTCTGAGCCTTTTTCCAGGCTGATGCTGCGGGGCCGTGGACCCCTGAGGAGGAGGAGGAGGAGGAGGAGGAGGTGGAGGAGGTGTTTCCGTGTTTCAGGTCAGTATTTCCTGTTATTACTACAGAGTGAGTGCGTGTGTGTGTGTGTGTGTGTGTGTGTGCTCACTCTGGCTCAGCCGTGTGTGTGTCAGTGTTGGCCGACAGACCGGAGCTGCTGGACAAACTCTCCACCTGAGAGGCGATGGCGCTGATGTTGGTGTCTGCCACCACCTGAGACACACACAAACACATTAAAGGTTTTAAGTAAACTTAAATACACGAGAAGCAGGCGGTACAAAAAAGGACTGTAGCAATTAGTATTTAATGCACCATTAAAATCAGTTTTCCGCTCATCCTCAGCCTTTGAAAATGGTTTAAAATGTAATAAACAGCTGAGCGGGACGACGTGCACAGACATCTACAATGTGGTGAAAAGAATTGTAGACGTGTCCACAAATGCAGCAAAAATGGCCAAAAAAAAAAAAAAAAAAATCACATTCATCCCCGCTGAAAGTTTGGGGCCGTGTTTCTGTGTTTTCACTGCAAATGGTTTTTGCACACAGCAGTGCAGAACACAACAATGAAAGACAGCTCAGTGCATCCACCTGGTGAAGCTACAGAGTTAGCAGGTCTAATAGGCAGTTACAGAGGGTGTCCGGTTACCTTACAGGCTCTAAGGGTCTGCATCAGAGCTGCTCGGCAAACACACAAACACAAACTGAGTGTCTCTGATTTCAGACGGGCGTTCAGGAAGAAAAGCAGTTTCTGTGGCTCTGTTGCAGGCTGATAAAAGCTTTATTAACATAAAGGCCTGCTGCTATCACACTCCCAGCATGCAACAGTCAGCCCTGGCTGGACTGCATTGATAACACACACACACTCAGTCAGACTGAGATGGATCAATATGAGCTGCAGGGAAGGAATAATTGATGAAAGCTCTGAATGTAACCACGTGACTGTCAGACTGAGCTGTGAATCTCTGAGCCAGCTGGGCTTCGCTCTCTAACACTAAATCGTCTTTACAGTTTTAACCACCATCAGACGACTGTTGTGGTGAACCGGAGCTTCATAGACACGTTTGACTTTGATTTCCAAAGGCAGCGTAGGAAACGGGGCAGAGCAGGCGGAATTTTCTTCATATTATTTGGGGTACATACACTGACTAATTATAAAAAATATGAGCTCTGCCTCGTGTTGTAGAGAGACTTTATCATCAGTGGCCTCCAAATGTTTTCTTCAGGGCTCCTCGCTCTTCTCACTGTGATGTTTGCTAAACAGGCCGTAAGATTCAGTCCATACAAGACGAACACAAACTCTTGGTGTGTTTTCAACCCATCGCTGGTTCTACGGTTTGTCGGGCAAATGTCAGGGAGTGGGTGATCGTCCACCCTCTGGCCTCAGGGGGCAGTAATGAGCAGGGGTAAAGAATCTGCTGCCCTCACAAAGTTAATGGGAAAGAAGTGTTTTGAACTTCTTTTTCCAACCAAAAGATGACTATATACTCCTCTGTGAACATAACAGTTCGTCCAGTCGGTGGAAGAATGCACAACAGGCGCCCGTTCAGTCCAGACACCAGCATACCCTTGTGTACTTGTGAATGCAAAGACTAACCCCGGCGTACGGTTGAAGGCATTACTCGGCCTGACCTCCATCACTCCCTGGGCCTCCAATCATCCTGTCAGAAAGTCTCCTCATATTTCAGTTTTCATTGTTTGGGTTGTGGCTGTAATGCACGTGTAGGGGGTCACATGTCTTTACGACAGTGCCCCATAAGAAAAGTGCCGTGGTCATTAGACGCATTTCTCCATGGGTGATAAGCAGCAGTGCATAGTGGCCATAAGCATCCGTGCACAAACGCGAGTCATAACCTCTTTAACATATAATGGATATGAATCTTTATAATCTTCACATATAATAGATATGAAGGTTACGGCTAATCTCAGGAATAGAGCGGCTGTGCTCAATACCAATCTCCAATGACGTTAGGTTCGGAGAAGATGAGTTACTCGTCGGTAATCTTGTTTACCTTTTGGCTGTTTATTCTTGTGTTAAGGGTATCACATGATCAGAGTGAGTTTACCAGTAATTACTTGTAGAAGTATGCAAGTTTCCCTAGTAGTGGTTGCCATGGAGAACCTTGATACGGCAAGTATGTTATTTGGCCACAAGGGGGCTCTGATGACCACCAAATTTCTTCAGTCTGGCCAAGCTGGAGTTGATGTGTATTATCATTGCCTGGGACGTATTGATATCCCTGCTTTCTCCTGTTCAGAGTGGCATTGTTAGATTCAACGTAACCAGATTATTTAGCTGTTATTGGAGAATGATGGGACGATCGTTGGTGTCCCACAGTGAAAATTCATTTATGGATCCAGTTCCCGTTCCAGTGCCCACCCACTCCTTGGATCCCACTTCGATATGTCAGTTGCCATGCTACTTGTCTGTGATCCGTCCTGCTGACTATCATTAAAGTCTATCTGGAACTGACTCTCTGACCGTAGTCACTGTCCTGAAAGGAGGTATCAAACCAGCCTCCCAGAGATGCCCTCTCCAGCACATCCCTTTTCCTCCTCTGCACCCTGCCTCGATCAGCCTTCCAGTAAAAGCTGCAGCTGTGAACAATGGGGATAAAATCCAGAAAACCCTTTTTTTTTTTTTTTTTGGTATGAGTGTTGTTCACCAGCTGCATTCCCACGCACCTTCCTGATGAACAGGTGTGGAACAGAGAGCCATCTTTTACCTGCAGGCTGATGTTTCCGTAGCTTTTCTTGAGCATGGTGACGACTTCACTGTGAGACAGACCGTCCACAGACTGACCGTTAATACTGACGATCCTATCTCCCACCTAAAAACACAGACAGACAAGTTTCCATCACTTCAGAGCACACTTACATTTATTTCCTCAAGAAATCAAACTGCATCTCTCCAGCCTTATCTGAACTTTGACCTTAAAGCAAGTCTCTATATTAAACTACCAATCTTTTACTTTAATGGGATGATTGTGTCCCTGTAAGGAAGTACCTACAGTATGCCTATATACCCGCTCCCCACAATCACATCAGTAATACAGCTACAGTCAGACCATTTCTGACCCCCCCCAAACACACACTTACAGTCAGTTTCCCATCACTTTAGGGGGCATTAAATTCACTTATTTCCATTTCCTGGATAGACCAAAATCCATCCTATCTTCTTCTTCTTCTTTTGGCTGCTCCCTTTAGGGTTCAGCACAGTGGATCATCTGCCTCCATCTCACCGTATCCCAGCATCCTCCTTTCTATTCTGTCTCCAACCTTATCCTAACCTTAATCTTATACTGCTCTAACCTGGAGCTAACCTTAAACCAAGTGTCCATGTCAAAAATCTAATAACTTACCTTCTGCGGACTTGTGTGTCCCCAGAAGAAAGTCAGTTCCACAAAATGCGATGACATAATCGGTCCCCACAGCATCAGTAATACAAGTACAACCCCAGGACTACAGTTAGACTAAAGTTTATTACACTTTTGGTGGTTGGAGGGGTCAAGGGGCAAACACAAACACGTGACCACAGTCACCTTGAGTTGGTGGGTTTTGGCAGCAACTCCACTGGCCTGAATCATGGCGATGAAGATGGGGATGTCACCAAGAGGACTGCCCTTCCCTCCTGCTATACTCACCCCGAGGGAGTCACTGACACCCTGAGAGAAAAGGAGTCAAAGAATAATAAACCAGAGGAAAGCAAAGAGGAGCAGAGTGACAGTAGAATAACTAAAGTACTTTGTTATTCATATTTCCCTTTTTTGTTTTCTTGTGGTTTGTTGGGAATAAATAAAAAAAACCAAAAACATATACTCTGTAAGCAAAAGGCCCGCTCAGAAAAATTACCAAGCAGATATTAAGGTCTCTCTGCAGCATGATGCAGTTTAACATGAAACTGCATCATTTTTTTTTTTTAATGAAGAAGCACAGTACAGTAGGTTGGTAATTAACTGCAGGTCAATACTGAATTTAAAGCTGCGATCAAATGTTAACTGATTAATGTAAGAAACTTAAATGACAACAGTTAGAGTGCTGAGGACCGAGGCTTCAGAAATGACAGCGGGATGTTCACCGCTGCACGTGATCCAGACTCACTCCATGATGCTGAGATCACAGATTATAGTTTCATCTTAAATCCTCAGTAAAACCACATCAGGGTTTTGGTCTGTGCTGGGGTCAGTGCTGGGGTCAGTGCTGGGAGCCGGTCGTTTGGTGACTGATTGGTGGACTCCATGTCTAAGCTAGTGTTGAAAAGCCTGGCACTGGTTTAAATGTAAATATGCTGACCTCAGCAGGCGGCGGCCAAACAACGAAGACCGACGAGTGAATTTTATCCTCCAGAGATGCTTCGGTCAATAAAGGTGCAGGAAGAGCCAGCCAGTAACATAAGCATGAATAAATTTCCTAGAGTTCAAAGGTCAGAGTCTGCATTGTTCATTTTACTTATTTTATGTTGACCCAGAAGTCAGAGGACCTGCAGTCAAGTTAGAGGGAGGAAAAATGTGTGTGTGTGTGTGTGTGTGTGTGTGTGTGTATGTGAGAGCATGTTACCCTGGTGATGTCCACTGTTCGGATGCTTGTGTCGACCCCTGCACAGACAGCAGAAACGCCAATGAACACTCACCCTGTAATCAATACATCAGCATCATTCTGACCACTCACACGTCTCTACCTGAGGAGGAGGAAGTGATGTCACTGGCGGGCTTTGTGTTGTTGTTGTTGAGGGGCAGGGTGGAGGCAGGGGGGTCAGATGGCACAGGGGACTGTGTGAGGGGTGGAGCCGAAACACCTGAGCTGTTCCCACTGGCGTGACTCACCTGAAACAGAGACAGGAGGACAGAAGGTTCCTGATGTGGCGTTCATCTTTCCTGTGAGACAGCGCGCTTCGGAGCGACGCTTCTGGTTTGAATCGCTGCTCAGATCGCGTCTCTGATCCCTGAATAAGATTTAAGAAAACTGGTTTTGTGTCTGCAGTCCTCTTTTCCTTCCTCTCCTTCTACTCACATGACCCCCCCCCCCCCCCCCCCCCCCCCCCCCCCCGAGCCTGGTTCTGCTGGAGGTTTCTTCCTGTTAAAGGGAGTTTTTCCTTCCCACTGTCACCAAGTGCTGCTCATAGGGGGTCGTTTGATTGCTGGGCTTTCTCTGTATTATTGTAGGGTCTTTATCTTACAGTGTGAAGCAAACTGTTCTGAATGTATGCTTCATAAACAAAACTGAACTGAACCCTTTCACACCTGGCTTCCATGTGAGTTGCGTCTGGATGTGATCCAGGATGCAGCTTTGAGTCGGCCAAGCTCCAACAGGACAGGACCCCGAACGCACTGCAGGACGGACACACACACACACGCACGCACGCACGCACACACACACACACACACACACACACACACACACACACACACACACACACACACACACACACACACACACAGAGATATCCTCAGATTTCTGTTAACATTTTAAATAAAAAGCTCTGTGTTCCTCACTAAATGTAGTTTCAGTACTCCAGATCAGGATTACTGCAGTAAAAGCTCAGAGTACTTCCTGTTCACACCTTCAGGATGGCGGCCACAGCTTCCTGGGAGGCGTGTCTTGTGTCGTCACCGTTAACAGACAAAATCTGGTCTCCCTGCATCAGCCGGCCATCCAACTCAGCAGCGCCCCCTCTGACCACCTCTGAGATAAACACGCCGCTGCCACTCCTGACACACACACACACACACACACACACACACACACACACACACACACACACACACACACACACACACACAGAAGCTTTGGACTTCCAATATGGTGGGAAGTCAACACTAAGCTTCAAACCAGAGAAACATCTCAGATTTCAGCCTCTAAAATGAACTCAGGCTGTTTCCTGTCATTATGTTTGTAACAAAAATGAGATCCTAAAATCAGACCTTATAATTAACTTAAATTTTCCCTCAAGTGTGTTTTTTAAGGCAGACCTCTTCCCAACGATGCTGAGTCCCAGCCCTCTGCCACTCTTCTTCTGCAGCTCCACCTTAAAGACGTCCAGGTTCTCCTCGTCTCTGTACTGAGCCTCGTCCCTCAGAACTGTTAGACGAACCTTCGCCGGCGTCTGACGCAGGGCGGCAATCGCCTCCTCGTGGGATGCCCCGCGGAGGTCCACGCCGTTCACCTAAACACACACACACACACACACGCACACGCACACACACACGCACACACACACACACAATGGTGGATGTATGAGCTGTGTTTGTCCTGCAGGGGGAGACTCTGGCTGCATTTAGGAAACAGGAAGCAGGTTTATTACTGAGCAGACAACATTAGATGCAGCTTTATAACAGCTGCATTAACTGCACAGTATTTTTTAATAACCATTTACACAGTTTTATAATGGCCCAGTTAATAATGCTTGGTTACTGAATTTTATCATCTCATTGTTTACAGCAGTGGTTCTCAAACTTTTTCCATCATTCCCCAAAAATTTTCATGGCCCACCTGAGCAGCTCCATGTAGGAACTGTTGGATTTCTACCATCTACATCCAAAAGCCCAAAGCAGCATAGAGGTGGCTAACATTGCAGCTCAGCTGAGGTCAGACTGCTTTAATGTTTACAGCCTATAAATTATGTCACAGCTGGATGGACGCCTCCTTCTGTGGGTGTTGTGTGTGTGTCTGAATACCTCCAGTATCTGGTCTCCAGCCCACAGACGCCCGTCTCTGGCTGCAGCTCCTTCTTCATAAACCTCGTGGATCACGATGGCGTCCTGGTGGGGAGACATGATGGGACAGAGAGGGTGAGGGCTGGGTGGAGTTCTCTAAGTCTGTTCATCTGTTTATGAACTGAAGTTGAAGAACACTGATCGTCCACATCGGGCAGGTCAGAGGCAAACATTATCATTTCCAGAGTGAAAAGCTGTCCTGGCTTCATTTCACAGGCCAGAGAGCACAAAGATACTCCAGCAAGAAGACGTAATGGGGGAGACAGTTTTCTTTAAAAGGAAATAATCGATGTTGAAAAGGGTAAAATCAGCTCTGCTGTGAGACTCTCACTCTCAGGCTGCACAGACTAATGTCACACTAACAGTTCTGCATGCAGGACAAAGTGTGAACATCAGGCTTTCTCCACATTTCAGCACAAACACTGAAACACCACAGAAGACAGCGTCCATGACAGATTCAAATAAAATCAGTCAAATCAGAAGAAAGTTCCCACCTGACCTCCTCTGAATCAGCTGATTATTATTTGATACTTCAGTGCTTTGGTATTTTTAATGCAGCCATGCAAAGTTTTACCTTCATACTACCTGCTCTGAGCAGCCACATGGTAAAGTGAGCCCTGAAAGTTTACCCACAATGCACTTTGTGAAGTTTACTCCAGCGAATGATCAGAAACAGATCAAACAACCAGGTACCGACGCTGGGTTCTGCCGCTCTGCGTCACAGACATCAAACTGCTGCAGGTCATTCAGACTGTGATCATCACACTGATGCTCACAGCACAGAAACCAGATTTAGCCTTCAGACTGGGACTCTTGGAGTGAGTCTAAAACTGATCTGGTTTCAGTTCTATTTGATCCGGCTATCTGCTGTACTGATGAAGATATGAAGGCTCAAAAATGCTGAAAAAAATAACTTCAGCAGCTCTTAACAGAAAATATTCACAGTATGAAGGTGAGATGTTTCAGAGCTTAATTAAAGGTACTAAAGTTACTGTAAGTTATTACAGAAAAATCTGAGGACTCTGTGTGTGTGTGTGTTACCAGCTGTGTGTCTCTTCCTCCCACTATACTGAGTCCCAGTCCTGATCGACCTTTGCAGATTTCCAGCACCATCTCCTGACCAGGAACCACAGCGCAGAACGACGGGTCTGTGGAGGATGAAGATGTGTTTACTCCTTAAAATATCCAAATCTATCAGATTTATCATAACATGAACCATGAACCATGATGAAGGGCTTTGTGTGGATGTGATGTTTCATGGGTGTTTTGTACCTCTGTTAGCGACATGCAGATCAGGGCTGATCAGAGGAGAAGCTGCCATCTGTCTGCTGGAGCTGCCATGTGACTGGACACACAGACACACATGCGCGCGCACACACACAGATCAGATCAAATGCATCGATCGGTTCAGTGAAGCAGCAGCAGGCAAACAAACTCTGCTGAGACTGTTGAGAACAAACTGAGTAAAAATAGAACTAAAACTTTAAATCTTTGAACTGGTTTCTGTTTCTTTCAGGCAAAAATATCCATCCATCCATCCCTCCCTCCCTCCCTCCCTCCCTCCCTACTGGCTCCTTTCGATGTGGAGGAGCAGCAGCTCCACTCTGAGCCCCTCTTGAATGGCTGCACTCCTCATCCTGTCTCTGAGGGAGAGGCCAGCCACCCTTCAGAGGAAGCTCATTTCTGCTGCTTGTATCCGTGATCTCGTTCTTTTAGTCACTACCCAAAGCTCGTGACCACAGGTGAGGGTAGGGACACAGACTGACCGGTAAAACGACAGATTCGCTTTTATGCTCAGCTCTCTGTTCACCACAGCTAAACAGATTTACTCTCAACTCTCAGACTCATACTCCTGACTCAGGAATCATCACAAACACATAAAAACCCCAAACAGCACTACAAAGCCTTTGATACAAGTAAATCACACATAATTTAGATAATAAGCTGTTGAACATTTTGTTTAAATCACCTAAACTAACATATTCATCCTTGTGTCTGCAGCAGGTTCTTCACAAGATAATAAGATAGAAATCTCCAAAACATTTCTGGACCTTTAATAAAGGTTAAAAGACTTCATTATTATTTCTACAGCCAATTAAAACCTTCATTCTGTGAATTGTAGACACTGAAATTTAGGATTCACAAACACCCTCATTAAGTTTGTTGAACTGCTTAGGCAGGTGCACAGAAACAGGAGCTGCTGGACATCGTGTGAACTTCTGCACAACAAGATGAATTTTGATTGCAGGACCTGTACTTGAAACGACTTTTATTAGTCTAATATTTCATCATTAACTTACAGGATGTCAGTGTGCTGTTATTTGGATGAAGTTTCATGCTGGTTTCAAAGCTTTAAAATAAAACCTAATAAACTGGCTCTTTATACTCAGCAGCCTCAGAGTGAGACACAAACACTGAAGCTCTGAGTGATTGTGTCATTACCTGCTGCTCCAGCAGAGCCTGCAGCTCATTTTCTGGAGACTCTGCAGCTTTCAGCCTCTGCAGGAGGAAACAGAGAGCAGAGCGGGTCAAGGAGACACCTTCACGTCCTGATTCAGTCACATTTCTGGGATATGTGCAACAAAACCCTCTGAGGACAAAGGTTCACCTTTTAAACTAAAATATCACCAAATAAAATGACCATTCTGGCAGTTTTCACAATGTGACTAACCCTAAATTTGGATCTTTGTCCAAATATCTAAACACATCATAAAGGTGCTTTAAGGGCTCCAGAACTGAAGACTGGGATGGAGACTTCTGTTCAGACTTTTGAGTCATGAAACATTATCCTGCTCGACGTTAGAAGATGTGAACTAATTAATGCGCGTAGCACATTGTGTTTTACATGTGATCTTGTTACTGACTGATTAATGTTGATGAGATTCATATGTAGGAAAAGCATGTTTTAAAGAAAGAAAGAAATCTTGGAGTAAACAGAAGACAAAGGGTCCAAAACTGGGAGACATTCAAATGAAGTCTAGTAGTTTTTGATCAAGATATATTTGCAGTGTGCTTACAATTCAATACTAAGTTATTAATCCAAATCACAACAACAGGCACTTCAAGGTGCTTTATATTTTAAGGTAAAGACCCTACAATAATTACAGAGAAAACCTCAACAATGAAAATGACCCCCTATGAGCAGCACTTGGTGACAGTGGGAAGGAAAAACTCCCTTTTAACAGGAAGAAACCTCCAGCAGAGTAACTGGGGGGTGGCGGGTGGGGGTTACCTGATCGAGCCCTAAGTATAAGTTTTATCATGGAAGAAATCTGCTCTCTCTTTCTAGTCCCTGTCAGGACTCTAGCTGCAGCATTTTGGATCAGCTGAAGGCTTTTCAGGGAGCTTTTAGGACAGCCTGATAATAATGAATTACAATAGTCCAGCCTGGAAGTAATAAATACATGAATGAGCGTTTCAGCATCACTCTGAGAAAGGATGTTTCTAATTTTAGAAATATTGCGCAAATGCAAAAAAGCGGTCCTACATATTTGTTTAATATGTGCATTGAAGGACATATCCTGGTCAAAAATGACTCCAAGATTTCTCACAGTGTTACTGGAGGCCAAAGTAATGCCATCCAGAGTAAGTATCTGGTTTGACACCATGTTTCTAAGATTTGTGGGGCCGAGTACAAGAACTTCAGTTTGATCTGAATTTAGAAGCAGGAAATTAGAGGTCATCCAGGCCTTAATGTCTTTAAGACATTCCTGCAATTTAATTGTGTCCATTAATAAGACAGATTGATCATTAAGATTGAAGCATTAATTAATGGTAGGACTTCTTTGAGCAGTCTTGTAGGAATATCTAATAGACACGTTAATGGTTCTATAAACAACAGACAGTTCCTGTCTCTCCATTTTGAAAACCCAGCTCCAGACCAGAATTTAAACAAAATTCATCCTCATAGTTTAAAATTTTTTTTTATATAAACTTATTGAGATGAAGTAAAGGTGTGGAATACATACCTCAGTAAGGGGGACAGTGAAGCTTCATCCTGTTTTTTTATAACTTTATGCCTTAAATCAATAACAAACGTCTGAGGGCAAAGTTCAGCTTTGTACCTTTCTGAAAGTGTCAGCCTCTCTCAGACTCTTGGGGGCGCTGTTCCTGTTGTTCTGCTCAGCTTCATCACTCATCTCATCCTGTTAAGCAGACCACAGATCAGCTCACACTTCATGATTCCTTCCCCGCAATTCTTGCTGCGGGTTCAGGTTCACACTCACCGGCGTGTCTGACAGCGGGTGGAGCGTCAAGCTGTCGGGCGGGCGGGGCCCGTCGGAGGGGGAGGAGCCACTGAGCAGAGCAGGTGAGATACACTGAAACATAAACATAAATAATTAAAGGAAACTTTGGTGCAAAGAATGGAGACAGCACCACTTTCTCATCCTTGGAAAGTCAAAGTCTGGCTTTCGTTCGTCTTGAGCACGCTCTCATCATTCGATGTCCTGAAGGAGCATTTGCTACCTCGCTGTCAGCTGATCCAAATCCAAACAAATAATCCAGAACCGAGTGTTTAAAATGTTTTCTGAGCTTAAACTTTGAACACAAATGTTTTTTCTTGAAAAGGTTAACGTACATCTTTATTTCCAAAACATCAACCAGAAAATAAATGCAAAGGACTGAGAAGCTTTCCCTGAACATACCTCCACTTCCTACATAACATATTCTGACCTTTGACCCTGTTCATCAACACATGACCAAAGAGAGGAGATCCAAACCCTTCACAGACAGTAACAATCAAAGCTCAGTTTGAATGCATTAAAACACATTCACATGCTTTCATCAGTGCACTCAGGTGGATTTTGTTTAAAAGCTGCAGTAAATTTACATCTCAGGTGCTGCTCTGTTCCTGCTGTACAGTATCAGCCAGGTTGCGGTACTGATGATGCACGACGTCGCCTTGGGTCAGGAACAGCGTCTGGGGCACCTCACTGCATCCTGACTTGGAGACCAGCATGTTTGATTTTTGTGGCACATCACAAAAGTCAGCGAGCACAGAGATTTATTGACCCCTTAATCACCCAGTCTGACACAGCGACATCATAACAGACAAAGATTTTAGACTGGAGAGCACTTAGCCATAAGTATGCGGACAGAGATGGTGCATCCCTGGATTTGTGTGTGTGTGTGTGTGTGTGTATTTACCTCAGGGCTGAGGGTGGGCGGTGGAGCAGGAGAAGGGAAGGGAGGGACGGCCATCTGGTTTATTGCATCTTCGTTTCTACAGAGAGAGAGAGCGACGAAGAGTTTTTGGCCTCATTTCGAACAAAAGAAAATAAAAACCATTTTGACGTCTTGGTGAAAGAGGCTGATGGAGTGGACCATCAACGCAGAAACACCTGAGTCCAACACACACACACACACACACACACTTGTACAGCTATACTTGTGGGGACCGTGGTATAATGCATCACCAGACACTAAACCCGATGTCAAGTTTGAATCGTCTTAACATCCATCCGTGGTGGGTGGAGCCTATCCCAGCGGTACTTTGGTGAGAGATGAGGTGCACCTGGTCAGGTTGCCAGTCCATCACAGAGCTAACACAGAGAGGCAGATGATATTCCTGCTTACATTCACACCTACAGCTGATTTACAGTCACCAACAGTTCTTTGAAAGAAAAAGAACAAATTGTCCTCATGAGACTTAAAGGTGGCGTTTAAGAGGACTGACTCGGGTCAGTGGTTTTAACCTGTGCAAACACAGTGGCCACCTCATGACACCCCAACTCTAACCTTCAGGTTTCACTCTCTCATGGTGGTCTAAATCTTTGTTTTTAATCTTGACTATCCTTGTAATTATGACTAATGATTTATTACCAGCAGGAGCACAGACAGTAATCATGGTGACCTTACTTTCCTCTTGGTGTGACACTCAGATGGATCCATAGTCACTGTTGGTCTGTTTTTACAGTCATTATCCCACATTATTGGTTTACTTTCTCAGTCAGGTTTGGCTTCTCCTTCCCACTGACATCATGCAGGTTGTGGATGATGGCAAGCTGTGATTGACTGGGAGGATAACATGGAGTGTGTCACGTGTGTCAGCTAAAACTTTGTCTCCAAAATTAGCGGATGTGATGCAGTAACAGAAACATCCTGAAGTGTGAAAACAGCAACAGTTTTCCACAGAATCACCCAACCTTCCTCACCTGACCTGACACGCGCTTTATGCAACTGGATGGACTTTAAAAGCTGAGACCTTCCAGACCCTCTGGTTACCTCCAACAGGCTGTGGACTGATGGACTCAGGACAAATTTTACACTAAACTCTGAAGAATGTAGCATTTATGCTCCGAGTGCCTCTCTTCTGCTCCCAGCATCAACATTGAGCAACATGGCCCAAAGCAAAGAGATATAACTAACATTTACTTTCTACAGTAACAGCCAAGATGGGGCAGTTAGCCAGCTAGCTGTGCACAGAACATATCTGACACTGGCATCTTCATCACACCCAAATCAGCTATGTTGTTATTATACTGACTCTCAGCTGTTGGACGGGTTAGGTTAACCTAACCTAATCCCAATCATCACCTGAAGCCATCGCCTTAAAATGTGACAGTTTACACTGGGGTTCCCTTAAAGAGAAGGTTCCCCATTGTGACTGTGGAAACAGATGTATGTCCCCACAACAAGAGTAAAGCACGTGTCTCCGGTCTAAACACAGAACATCTGTGAGCTGGGTGCAGCAGAGGAGCTGCAGCGCCGCACTGCAGCTGTAGTGACGGCTTTGACAGAGCAGCGCAGGTTTTTAACCCGCAGCAATGTGACTGTGCCGTTTTTCCAGAGAGCTGATTGGTCAAGAGGCTGCAGTCAGAAAAGCAATGACAGGCTAAAGAAAAGTCAGGCCAGCATGGATTTTTATTATTTTCATTCATGGGAAAGAAAGATGGAGGTTACCAAGTCACAGAGAGGTAAACAAAGGTTCACAGCTGGCAAAAACTGCTTTTTTATTGGTTTCTGAAGTGAAAAGTAAATACAACCTGCAGCAAACAGCCCTTTCGGTTAGAACGTAAAGGCTTCTTCATTTGGTATCTGTGGAGTCACACACTGAAGAGTAAATGTTTTCTCTTCATGGTCAGTAGATCTCTGTGTAACCTTTTGTGCTGCTGTTAACAGAGACTCCTGACCTTCAGCGATGAGTCTGTCAGCAATGTTTTCTGCTTTCAACGGTTCTTTAAAGAAACAGATTAAGGAACTAAACAAGCAACACGTTTTTGGACTTTTTCATCAACTCAGGCTCTTTGTGCAGCTCTGCAGTTCCCCACACCTGTACAGGTAGGGGGACCTGGTTTCCCACTTTAGGTGGGACTGCACAGTATTCTTTACCCTCCACCCTTCATCCCACATGCTGAGAAAATGTCCCACATTTTAGTTTAAATGGTAGACGTTCAAAAACATGAATCCATCCTGAAACTAAAAGATGAACAGCAGCAGAAATAACTATTATTAGTTTAATCACTTCATGTAGAAAAAAGGAAACTCCCATATACACCACTATACAATCACACAAAACCATAAGAATAAACTTTGAATTCAGGACCTCATCCCAAATTTTCTTGTTTCTTACTACAGGGACAGCTACACCAACACTTTCTTGTAAAACACTGCCACCTGGTGGTGACATTGTAAACTCTGATTCCAAATAGCTCCTTTAACCTGCAGAATTTAAATCCATCCAGGCAGGGTTCATCTGGACAGGTCGCCATTGTGTCGCAGGGCTAACACAGAGAGACAGACAACCATTCACACCTATAGGCAATTTATAATCACCAATTAACCTAACCTCTCTAACTGCATGTCTTCGGACTGTGGGAGGAAACTGGAGTACCCAGAGAGAACCCACGCAGACACGGGGAGAACATGCAAACTCCACACAGAAAGGCCACATGGTGGATTTGAACACCACAGAATTTGTGTTTGGTTTTTTTTTTAACTCACTTTATTAAGCTCCAGACATGAACAACCATATTACAACTATAAATGTGGCATTTGAACACAGAACCTTTCCTGGTAAATAAAGAAAGAAAAAAGGAGATCTCATCGAGATTCCTCACACAGACAATTAAATTAGCCCCCCCCCCCAATATATCTTAATTGGTGACCACCTCTGAACAAAAATGTCTTTCTTCAGTCTCAACTGTGCCGTTAGATCTTCCATAATATAAATGTCCTTCACTCTTTTGATCCATTGGGTTACTGTCTGTGGTGTCGCTTGTTTCCACAAGATGGTCATCATTTTCCTAGCAGCCAAAAGCAAAATGTTTAGTATACTGAGTTTGTCAGCAGCAAGTCCATGGATATGCATCCCAGTACATAGTATTCTAAGCACAGGGGCAAGTCTACTCCCCAAATTACATGAATTTCCTTTTTGATATCCAGCCAGAACTTCTGAAGATACTGACAGTCCTGAAAGATGTGAGCATGAGCCCCAGTCTTCCCACAGCCTCTCCAGCACAGTGGTGAGCATGAGGGGAAGAAGCCGGCCAGTTCCATCAGAGTCCTGAAGAATCTAACCTTCACCTTCCAGTCAAATTCCTTATATGTAGGACTATTAATAATTTTATGACTAGATATGAAGCTATCCTCCCATTCCAATGATGTTGGCCTCTAACTCCCATTTTCCTTTAACAGACTAAGTGTCATCATTGCACTTATTTGTAGATATGCAGTGTTTCAGAGTGGTGTTATTTTTTATCAAGTCAATAAAATATTGTTCCACCTCTGTAGGAGGTCTCCTAACCTCTTCCCACTCATTACTGGTAGTTATGTAATGTCTTATTTGAAAGTAGCGGAAAAGTTCTTGGGAGGGTAGGCCATAAATCTGATGTAATTGTAGAAAAGATTTTAAATGCTCTTCTATGAATAACTGATTAACAGTTAACAGGCTGAGCTCAGCCCAACGTTTAAACCCCCTGTCCAGCAGAGAGGGTCTGAAATCTGGGTTATCTGCGATCGGCATGGCTCTTGATAGTGAAATTGGGATTCCACAACTTTTCTTGACTTTGTCCCATATATTTAATGTCCATTTATTTTTATTTATTTATTCAACTTTTTCCAAAATGGTTTACTTAGGAACGCTACTGTACATAAGGGGTATTCAGGAACTGAGTTTTGTTCGATTTGTACCCACCCTGTCTCTATATCATTTTTAATCCAATGCACTAAAATGCGTAACTGAGCAGCCCATTAGTATTTCCTAAAGTCTGGTAATGCTAGTCCCCCTGTTTGTTTGGATAATAGGAGTATTTTGAGCCTAATTCTGGGTCTTTTATTCTGCCATATATGCTGTCTAATCAATTTATCTATATTTTTAAAAATCTTATTTGGCAGCTGTATAGGTAAGGACTGAAAGAGAAAAAAAACCTGGGAAGGACATTAATTCGGATTGATTCTACCCAACCTAGTAAAGTCAATGGCAATATCTCCCATCTGGCTATATCAAGCTTGAGTTGAGACAGAAGTTTACCATAGTTAGCTTTTAACAAGTCATTATTTTTAGGAGTAATAACAACTCCCAGGTATCTAAATCCAGTGGTAGCTTGGTCAAATGGAGTTTCCTGCTATCATCATGGCCTCAGATTTGGTCTGGTTAATCCTGTATTCTGATACGTGCTTATGTTTTTAAGTAGGAGATATCCTGTTGATTGGCAGTGTGAGTGTAGAGTTGTAAAATGATGTCTGATTGTATAGAAGTCTATGAGGAAACGGGCTGACTGCTCACGCAGTCGAGAGACACACACACACTGCATTTACACACAAATAAAAAGTCATGACTCTCAGACACAGCTGACACATCAATGAGAAGTACAGCAGGCTGAAATATAAACACTTTAAACACTGACGTGTAAATAGAAAATACAACGGTGTAATGAGACAGCATCCCCCCCCCCCCCAGCAGCTGTGAGTCTCTAAAAGGTCCTGATGGGACCATAACTGTAATCCAAACTCACACTAACAGATGAGTCCACTGG
Source organism: Archocentrus centrarchus (assembly GCF_007364275.1). Taxonomy (NCBI): domain Eukaryota; kingdom Metazoa; phylum Chordata; class Actinopteri; order Cichliformes; family Cichlidae; genus Archocentrus; species Archocentrus centrarchus. The sequence continues at coordinate 36,496,170 of NC_044349.1, read as the reverse complement.
GCCCGGCTGAACCTGGATTTATTGTATCTACAACTACAACAACAGGCCTCGAGGGTAACGGAGCAGAAAACAGCACCAACAACCCCCCCGACAGAGCTGCCGGACATGAAGGAGGCGATGAGGAGGGTGATACCCTGCAGTCTGGTGCTAAGGATGCCATATGGTACGACTCCACCATCACTTCAAAACCCACAGAGGAGTTGTCTGAAGCTCATTTGATTTGAGGCATCGGCACTAAATGGAGCCATCTGCAGAGATCCTAGATTAACATCAGAGGAGCCGACTCAACGTGAGCACCACTGAGAGCCTCGTCCCGCTCTTCCATTTATTCTCAGAGCTCATTATTGTGTTCCTGGCACTACAGTAACACTCCAGCAGCTCCGAGGACACAATCACCAATAAATACAGCAGAAAGAAATGCAGGCAGCTCAACATTTCAGCTGTGTGTGAAATCATTTTATCTGGGTGTTTCTGCAGCATCTCCTGCAATTAATCTGTTACCAGAAATCCCCATTAAAGGTGACCGAATCTGCTCATTTACAGCTTCTTATTCTTGGACTGATCTGAAGTAGCTTTGCATGAACATGCCTTTTTACCTTATTTTTACCTCCCCTGCAGTTAGTCCTTGTGGGGGGGGGGGCTAAAGAGGCAGTGTAACATTACTTTCTTCAGGGACTAACTGAGCAACCTAATGCATTAGTATTTAAAAAGTAATGAGTAAAGTGTAATTAGCTTTTAAGTAACGATCTTAACTCTGGCTAACGCGCTGTTAGCTAGCATTACCCAGCATGCCGTTTGGTGGTGTCATTTTGTAAATGTGCAGCTCGTAGTTCATGTTTCACAGATTATGGGGTTTTTGGGGTTAACAGTTAATGCACATATGTGCTCCACAGCACCCCTGGTGGTGAATAATTCAAACTCAACAACTGGGGCCTTTATTTTCCTCCACACGGTCACCTTTAATTAATGCTTAAAAAAAACCAAAAAAAACAAATGCAGTTCTTTCTAAACCTGGAAGTTTTTCATTTGTTTGGTTTTGGGTCGTCTAATTTTGTTTGTTTGAGGTTTTTTTGTATAAAATACTATCTGAGTTGGTTTTAATTTTTTAAAATCTTTTTTCACTCCCAATTTTAGTTTTTTTTATTGTTATGAAGAAGTGATGATGAAGATGGTGATGGTGTGCCCTCCTGCTGAAGCATCATCTTTAAAGCAGGAACTGAGCTGTTTTTGCTTCTGTAGGTGAATTCTGATAAAATCCTGCTTTCATTTTCTGCCACCCTGGCCCTTCTCTGGGAAAATGATTACTCGATAATTTTGGAAACCAGTGAAACAGGAAGTCAGGGGTGCAGACAGTTTGATCAGGTCGGCAGGGAGACAGTTAACTGTTTTCAGTAGCGGTCCGTGGACTCGACTTTAAAGAGATTGTGTCACCTGGCCAAACACGGTAAGAGCGCCAGCGTCATGCTGCTCTGACACGATTCAATCAGCGCCACCAGGATGAAGACCAAAAACAAAAGAGAGAGATGAGCATCATAAGAGTCAATAACAGAGCGCTGATCCACTCAAGGAATCACTTCATCTGATCCAGGCATCCTCTTCCTTAGCTCCATTCCTTCTAAAGATCACATACATCCTCAAAACCACGCCGGCATGAAATATTCCCGCTGTACAAAGGATCAATAATGAAGAAAAATGAAAGTCTGTCACTCTGAAATCACTCCTGAACACATCACAGAGACACAAAGTGAACTGACCTTTGACCCTCATAACATCACCCCAAACCCTCAAATAAAACCACTTTGTACCACTAGATGGGGCTGTGAGTCAGTGCAGGTAAAAAAATCATTATCGTTTCAGTTCGTTTCCAGAGTAGGTTTGATGGACTTCCTTTGTTATATATGTCATTCAGTATATTAAGATTTAAGAAGTTCAGAACAGCAGAATAACACATCAACTAGTTTGGTGGAATATTTTGATAAAATTACAAAGATTAAAACTTTATAATGGTTTTAATTTTGTAGAATTTTGGTCCAAGTTTACTTTTGTCTACTTTGCATTTTCATGTCAGTTAGCTGACAGAAACTCATGCTTAGTTTCATTCCTTAGATCAGTTTCACTGTAATGAACCTTAAATCTTCTGGTGAAATGCTGCCCCCCTGTGGGGACTGTTTTAGTTGATTTTTGAAAAGGAAATTTACATAATGCACCTTTAAAGATACAGAAAGTTCAATGGGATCGGGTTTGGTGGGAAAAATATTTAAATTTTAGTGTCACTGATAAAAGAGATGGGGTCATGTATGTGTGCTAAGATAAGAAACCAGCTGTGTGATTGGTCTTCAATAACTACTGGTCTAAAAATGCTGTTAAATCAGGTGAAAAGCTGCAGTGTTGGTGCTGAGCACATCAGGGAAGTATCTGATATCACAGATCAGATCAATTAATCAATTAATCACTGCAGCTCACTCTTCTTCCTGATCTGATCTCCTGAGATGAATCATGCTGAATAAACCTGTCTGTAGTTTTACATCCAGCATCAGTCGCATGTTTACGTCATTGGCACACTCCAACACAACAGCTGTCAGGAAGTGACAGACGCCAATGCTCGAACCCGCGGGCGAAACACGGTTTGATGCTGACATCACAGACACACCAAACATCTGTCAGCTTATTGTTGGTAAAGATGCTGATCAGCACACTGGAGCAACAATAATGTGGAGAACATGTCGCTTTCACAGCTCTGTGAGCGTGCTAATCTCCTGCTTTCATGAGGATTTATGTCTCGTTAGCATGTGGGCGTCTCCGTCTCAAAGCCTCGGTGCAGGAAATAGCCAATCAGAGGGAGCGATGGAGGTGTTTACCAGTACCTCAATTCAGACCGACACTCTAATCATCTCCATCTGTCAGTGTGAGGCTGCAGATGTCATGATGACCCCACTGACCTGTGGAGGAGCTGCACAAGTGACAGTTACTCAGCAAATGTCGTACTGTACCTGTCACACTGTACCTGTTACACTGTACCTGTCACACTGTAGCTAAGACACTTGGTCTCTCCACCTTTTGGTTTAAGAACTGAAGAAGCCTCACGGATGAGAGGTGAAACGTCTTCAAGAAACTTACAGAAGTGTAGTCTCCCTTTTTTTTTCAAGCTCCAGAGAGTACCTGTCACATTTACAGGTACAGACTGTAGATAAAAGATTCATGAGCCACCATAATGCCATTATTTTCTGGATTCAGCATTTCAAAGCTTCAGTTTCAGCAGTCTGACTGACTTCACGTTGATTTCTGGAGCCAGAAGTGACCATATTTGGACAGAGGGTACACAAACCATCAGCTGATATTAGCTCGTCTGGTTATCAGTCAGCTTTGCTGGTTAGTGTCGTGATGCTCTCTCTCTCTCATCAGATATGATTACTGACGTGTTCTGACCAGAATAAACTGTGTTGAGGTAAATCTGATGATGTTTCTGAATGGCTGCAGGGCGCTGACAGAAAACGCATTAACTTTTCAACAGAACATCAATAAGCTTCCTCATCTGTGCCTCCTCGTCTCCTCTGTCCTACTGCCTATGACCCTGAAATCAGTCTCAGTGCTCCATGATGGAGGGGGTTTCTAAAATGTGTCAGGACAGAGTGGCCTGTCACAAAACTATTCATGACGCATTTGTGACAACATTTAAATAACACTGCTTTGAAATGAAGCTCCGAGGCGAGGATGTCTCAGTTTGTTAACTCCCCTCTGCCTCCACTCCTCCTTCTTCCTTCCTTCACTCATGGGAGGAACTGAGATGCAGGGGGGAGGATGTACAATCTGAGAAATATGAAAGGGGGAGTGAGTGCCTCCCACCTGACTGAGTGTGACAACCTAAAACCCAATCAGTTTAGAAAAATCACCAACTTTTAGCATCAGCATCATGAGAAATATCATATTTTCAGAATTTTGTCCTGAAAGAATCACAGACACAAGATGATCCTGGTATCAAAGGAAACCTTTCATCTGCTCTCACCTGTTCTGAGCAGCCACCTATCCCACATGACCCTGAAGGTTTACCCAGAATGCACTTTGTGACCAGATGATCAGAAACAGATCCAACATCCAGGTACCAACACTGGTTTCTGCTGCTCTACGTCATAGACATCAAACTGCTGCAGTTTATTTATGTCTACAGCTAACACACACACACACACACACACACACACACACACACACACACACACACACACACACACACACACACACACACACACACACACAGGTCGGCTATATTATTAATAGGCAAAAACAGACTAAAATGCTTTCTATAATTAGATGTATGATGCTCTGCTCAGCCTGACAGGACACACGTTTCCTCTGATGTGTCACCACACGCTCGCTCTTACACGATGTCACCCACATTAAAACAGCATAAATTACACCTTTAAGTTACTTAATGTGCAAAACATTTCAGGTCAATCAACAACATTTAGATTAATTCACTCAGGAAAGAAGAAAATGTAAAAGGAACTCAAAACCTTTGTGGTAGTAGAACCACTAAAAATATTACGTTTACATGATTTAATCACACAGAGTTTCCAGTGTGGCTTTAACTTTCTCGATTTTTATGGTCTCATAGAACACATACAGTGTTTTATGCTTTATACAAAATCAAGTGAATAACTTTGAGATGTTCTGCTGGGAAATCTTAAACAAGCATCAGCTTCATTGGAATGAAGAGGAGGTGATGGTGATGGCATAAATCAGAAGACTCTCCAGCAGTTTGTGTCCTGTGATGGAGGGTTTTTTTTGGATCATTTTTAGGAAAAGATGATGGTTTGGGGGAAACCCTGCACCTGAAAGTGATGCCAAAGTGTACTCAGTGCACCAACGAGTCCTAAACCCGAGTCAGGAGCCAGCCGGAGAGCCTCTGCTTCTATTGGTGAGTCAGACTGGCTGCAGTGACTAAGTTCAGCACAGTCATAATGCAAGCTTCTGTTGCCTGAAATGTGACCAATCAGATGGTTCAAAAGCAGGAAACCACCGACATGAGCAGCTTACTGTTTTCTCTGTCTTTCAGCTACAGCTGCTTTGCCTTCACATCTGCAGAATCAGCCCGCAGATGCAGGTCAGACACGTTTCAGCCTCGCTGCCGCTGCCCCATTAGTGAAATCTGTTACGCTGCTGAGGACCCGAGAGACGCCTCCTTGGTCTTGATGTTTGTCTTTGTAAGAGAGTGACATGAATATTTAAAACTGAGCTGTAACGCCTCGCCATGAATTTAGTGAGAGAGCAAAGGGAGCGACGGAGGGAGGATTTCTTAAAAAACTGGACCAGGGTCTGTGTGATAAATCCACATATCAGACAGTCAGGAAGTCAGCATGCACATGCAGGCTGCTGTGTTCATGGTGCAGAAACCAGACTAGAAGGACATTCAGTAGAGCGCACACCTCCCCCACCCCAAATTTTCTATGTGCTGATACCACGCTGCAATAGATGCCACCCAAATTCATCCATCATAAATTACTGGACCACAAAGACTGTAACAGAAAATGCTATCACATACCTGTTTACAAAATTTCATTGTGACAGATGAAAACGTCACTGAGATACAAATTTTCTTTTTTTACTTTTTATTATTTTTAACAGAATTTGACGTTCCAGGCTCTACATATATGACGTCACGGCCGACCTACGAGATGATGAGGATTTAAAGACTGTCAGCCTTTGTGAGTAGTGTCTGTGATGTGTTTGAGTCATAATGAAAAAACTAATTTTGACCAATGACATCATGACGTAAAAAGAAACATCACCGATGATGTCGGGTTGTGTCGCGTAATTGAGAATGCCATCATGTACCTGAAGACTAGAAATTCACTGAGATACGAATTTCTAAATTTCACCAGTGACTCCTCTGACTGTCTGTCGGTGGGCAAAATGATAACTGCCACAGACTGTACACAAAAGATGGAGATATCCACAGTGATGTCACCCACTGTTTACTGAAGTCAATTCAATTCAATTAATATAAAAATCACAACAGTCACTTCAAGGTGATCTGAAGCCTCAATTTTAGCTTTTTGGATGCCGTCATGTAAGTTTCTGGAGCCAAAAGTGACTGACTTGAAGAGACCGTGGAAGTCTGTCTGCATCCACAGACTGTATGGGAGCAGATTCCTGTAACATCCAGTCTTTCTTTTTATTCACCTCTTCTTACTCTGTTTATATAACCACTCTGCATTTAATCATTAGTTATTAATCTTTGTCTCTCTCCCCTCAGCCCCAACCAGTTGCAGCAGTTTTTTCTTCCTACTGTTGCCAAGTGCTGCTCATAGGGGATCATTTTGACTTTGGGTTTTCTCTGTATTATTGTAGGGTCTTGTGATTTGGTGCTATGAGAAGAAAATTGAATTGAATTTCACTCAGCAAACTGGAGCTCCGCCTTTTTGGACAGTCTATTAGTCTAATGGAGCGCACAGCAGCCATATTATTGGTCAGATAATAAAAAGGCTCCAACAGCACAAACACGGTCCAGAGGTCCAGTTCAGGGACTCCAGTTAGTTGAGGTGAAGCCTAGCAGACAGCTAGCAGCTACAGCCACCTTTGTCACTACCCACCTGTCAGTCAAAGAGGCAACGCCATACCTGTCAAGTCTCCCATTTTGGCCGGGAAACTCCTGTATTTTACCCCTCTGTTCCGCTGTCCTCCTGTATTAGTATTTTCCTGTAAAGTTCCTATATTATAATAATTTTTAAAAAAACATTCCTAAATTCTGTCACTAGCCTCGCGAGAACTGCCACCCAGGCTAATGCAGGTGGCGGTTCTCGCGAGGTTAGTGCCGACAGCGGGAACAAACCCGGAACAGTGCTGCCCAGGTATTTAAACTCCCACTCACACCTTTGTTCCAGTGACCTCAATAGGCCACATGAAACAACGGAGCGAAGTCCTACATTGGTTTCAGCTAAAACCACGGATTGAAATGACCCACGCCTCCTTTCACACCTTGGCACGTGTTTACGCACATGAACAATAGAGGGTCATAACCACCTCCAGGGGACTACAACCGCAGGGGTTTAAATACCTGGGTCTCGCCACCATTTGGTTTGAGAACTGAAGAAGCCTTTTGGATGAGAGGGGAAACATCTTCAAGAAACAAAAAGAAGTCCAGTCGCCTGTTTTCAAGCTCCAGAGACTAAAGCCTTCGTACTGCGTCCATTTGTACACTTTGGCATCACCCAGACCTCACTTCAACTCCACCCTCCAACCCCCGGACCTCATTTAAACACCGAGACTGCCCACCCGCTCCCTCCGCCCCCATCCCTGGACCTCGCTTCAGCCTTTGTCATCTTTTGAGACAGCCGACAGCGAGTTTTCTTACACAAGTTGGCAACAGTGGCCCAGATAAAGGAGGAGGGGTGAACGTAGCTAGCAGTCGCACCCCACATAAGTGACTGATTTATGTAATGTGGGTTTAGGCAAACCATTAAATTCATGAAGTTATTTCATAAAGTTTATTTGTAGTTCTAAACATATTTGGGGTGTTTTTCTTCACTTTTTGTCTCTCCAAAGATGTTTTTCCTCTCTCCTGCAGCCTTGATTGCAACTACATGCAAATGACCAATTATGCAAATTAGGCGATGATGTCATATAGCAACTTCTATTTTCACGGAAAATTTCCCTTATTTTTAAATACAAAACTTGACAGGTATGGGCCACGCCCTTAATAATGCAAACTTTAAACAGGTGAGTTATAGAAACATCTTTCCCCCGTACAGCTGTTATGAGGGAGGAAATTATCTACAGAGGTCAAAGCAGTTTCTGTATCAGGGTGTAAACATATTTATTTCTGGTGGAAACTTTTAACATGGGAGTCTATGGGAACTGACTCACTGTGGCGCCTCTGCTGGATGCCAGAGGAACTGCAGCTTATATTTTCAGCCCTGGATGTCACACTGAGTCTTTTGATTTCTTACAGGTTTCATGTCTTTGAGCTGAACTGAAGTGGATCTTTCTCACTCACACAGTAACTCTCCCTTTCATTCTTCTCTTTGTCTGATGGCTGAATTCACCCTGTAACTGAAGAATGCCAAGTTAAATTAGAGGAGAACAGTGAGGACTTCACTCCTCACCTTTACACCCTGTCAAAATGAGGGCTGCAGACAAAAAGTTCAATCCAATTTTTATTTTTATCAAAGCTAATGTCGGCTTTTCACACTTCAAACATGAACAATCTCTGCTGATGAAAGTTAGAACACATTCACCTGAAACTATCTTCTCCCTTTCATCTTTGCTGCTTCATCTTTCCTGTGCTGATAATCTGATCCACTTACAGTACAGCTCTGTCAGCTCTGGTATCAGGTAAAACCGAGTGAAAATGTGGATAAACTCTCACAGAAAGAGGAGGATCAGCTCGAGTGTCTTTATCTTGTCGGGCTGGCAGAGTCACGGCTGGTTTGAGGGTTTAAATCCGATCTGACAGAGAGACCGGATTGAAAGTCGAAAGCCTGATGTGCGAGGCTTTGGACTTAAACACACCACACCTGCTTTGCTTTAAAGCTGCAAATCGGAAAAGCTCATTTCTGGATCTGTGGAGGAAGGCGAGGAGTTTAATCTGGTGCAGAGATTCTCCGTGCTCAGCTCCTCCCTGATTCTTAAATGACTGATCAGTGAGCGTGAAGGAGCCTTTCCTCCTGTCACCTGCTCTGTTAAACCCCGAGCTGAGATGTTTTGAGCTTTGTCTCTGTTGCCTGCCAGGCTTCCTCCATATCAGGAAGCAGCTTTTATTTTGAAGGGAAGGCTGTGGTGTGTTTCCTCAGACTCAGTTAAACGTTCTCAGCGTGCATCAGATCAGGTTGTGCAGATGCTGGACAGGAAATGTGAGAGTGTTTCTCTGCTTCCTGCACAGACCTCAGCCTGAGGTTATGTATTTGTATTAGTGACAGAAGCATACAGAATAACTGCTGATGGGCTGTGATATCTCACTAAGACAAGAAGGAAGTTCATAATCAAGACATGAGATGATAAAACACGCTGTTGGAAGGATAAAAGGGGGCGGAGTTTGGGAGTGTTGAGGTCAGAAAGCCGGCTTGCCAAAGCGTCTGATCCAGCCCAATACATGCTTTGCAAAGAAGTCATTAATAATTATTTTTTAGTCAGTTAAATGCACAAATATACCTGCACTCATTCCCCAGAAGTAGAAATATTTTAAATTGAAATGTTATACTTTATTTTTATTGTGATTGTTTCAGCTGCTGTGACAAGCGAGTTTCCAAAGTGTGGGATAAATAAAATATTTATTTATCTTAAATATATGACGTTTTAAAATAGTTCCATTTGTTGTAAGTAAAAAAATAATTTTGCTTTCTTACCAACAAGGGTAGAAAAAAAACTGTGATCCACAAATTTTACTGAGCATGTGATGGCTGTAGATTACATTTGGGAAAAACAGACAAAAGATTTAAATAAAACTTATTTTTAAAGATGTTTCAGGCTCCTGATTATGTGCTCTGTAATCAGAACGTTCCTTAAATGAGTGAACACATTCAGAACGTAGACAACAAAACTGAGGAGGAGTTTTTAGAGATGTGTGTGTACTGGTCCAGGTCAGTGTGATCACATGACCCTCAAACTGCAGCGACGATCTATCACAGGCTGGGGGCTATATATATATATATATATATATATATATATATATATATATATATATATATATATATATATATATATATATATATATATATATATATATATATATATATGCGTGGTGGTTAGCACTGCTGCCTCACAGTTTGAATAACATCTAGAAAGCCTGGGTTCGATTCGACCTTGGCCCAGGCCTCTCTCTCTCTCTCTCTGTGGAGTTTGCATGTTTTCCCTGTGTCTGTGTGGGTTTCCTCCCACAGTCCAAAGAACTGCAGTTACTGGGCTTAGGTTAATTGGTCACTCTAAATTGCCCATAGGTGTGAATGTGAATGGTTGTTTGTCTATATATATATATATATATATGTGTATGTGTGTGTGTGTGTGTGTGTGTGTGTGTGTGTGTGTGTGTGTGTGTGTGTGTGTGTGTGTGTGTGTGTGTGTGTGTGTGTTGCTCTGTGTTCATACAAATAAACCCTTTGGCTCCATCCTGGATGATGTGAATAGCTTCAGCTCACACAACTACATGAACCATGTGGGAAATGATGCAGTAGCGTTGCTCTGTGTGGTATTGTTTCTGATGAAGGATTAGGAATCATTGGATAATCGTGTGTATCGCCTTGTTCCCGCTCAGCTGTGTGTTTTTGGCTCTGAGCTTCCAGCTGCTGCAGCATCAGGAAACTTGGCAGCAGCCTTTTCTGGAATATGCTGGTTTGTTTCCTTGATGTTCTCTGATTCTTTCTATTCTCGTCACTGCTGCAGCAACGACCCATTTCCAGCTTGAGGATCAATCAATTTCATTGAAGCAAATCCAGAGAAACGCAGGCAACTTTCAGGGATGTCACCACATCGTTTCTCGCTGTGGTTCAGCCCGTGTGAAAGCCTGGAAACTCCTCTGAGTTCAGAGGAAAAGGAGCTTCACACCAAATTAAAGCGATGTTAGTGGGAAGGCATGCATCTCCCACAGGACGGCTTCAGTGATAGCTGCATGAACTGAACGCTGTTTCTCTTTGAGAAACTTTTCATATCATCCATTGGCCTGAATCCACCTGATTAGAAAAACACACCTGTCCTGTAAAATCATGAGTCACATGTGGAGTCTGGACAGACATCATTTCAGACCGAAAACAGCTAAAAATAAAAGTAACTACAAGCCTCCAGACTTTCAAATAAACCTACCTGTTACTGCCAGATTTGTTTAAGTTAATCTGAGATTTTAGTTTTACTTTGCAAAGGAACCTAAACATCTATAGGGCTTAAAACATTTGTTCATTACAGCAGAACCCTGTGCAGTTTGTAATATCAGCAATTCCAGCAGAAGCAAAAACTGCAGTATTTGTACTAAACATAAATCCACAAGAACCACATTTATGAGCCTGAAATAAAGTGGAATTTTCCTTTAATGCTTTTAAATATTTAAGTTTCACACATCCACTGATGTCCAGGCCTGAAAAATGAAGCTGCAGTTCCTCTGGTGTGCAGCAGAGGCGCCACAGTGAGTCAGTCCCATAGACTCCCATGTTAAAACTTTCCAGCAGAAAAAAAAATGGTTACAGCTGATAAAGAAACTGCTTTGGTCTCTGTAGATAATTTCCCCCTTCATAACAGCTGTATGGGAGGATATTTCTATAACTCACCTGTTTAATGTTTGCATTATTAGGGGCGTGGCCTCTTTGACTGACAGGTGGATGGTGACACAGGCGGCTGTAGCTGCTAGCTGTCTGCTAGGCTTCACCTCAGCTAACTGGAGTCCCTGAACTGGACCTCTGGACCGTGTTTGTGCTTTTGGAGCCTTTTTTAATGCAATTATCTGACCAATAATATGGCAGCTGTGGCTTCATTGGACTAATCCCAAGAAGGCAGAGCTCCAGTTTGCTGAGTGAAATTCAAGGATTATTATTGGATGATACTGAACACTGATTAGCAGGTATCTGTGTGTGGATGCACCTTGCTGGCAGCAGCTACAAATGTAAAATTGAGGCTTCAAATTAAGGCTTCAGTAATTAACAGGTGATAACATGGTGGCTGTGTCCATCTTTCATTTTCGCACCCTGTGGTTTTTGTTTTCAGTCATTCACTGATACCTCAGTGTGTGAACCAGCTGTTCAGCAGCCCGAGCAGCAGCTCATTCAAATGACGACTCCTTTACTGAGTTCCTGGGTTTACATAAACACCATGAACAGAGTGATACAGCAGGACAGTTTATAGCAGTTCTTTCAAGTCAAAAAGTTAAAAACAAAAACATGATGTGGGCTTTATAGATAAATTAAACCTTCGGGGGAAAACCCTCCTAAAACCTGACTACCCAGGGTTGAGCCCAGGAAGCAGAGTTGCAGTCTTACACGCCTCTGCAGCTTCTCTCCTCCTGCCATCCCCCCAAAACCTCATCCCCATAGAGATGGTGCCTGCTCCCAGACCACCAAAAAACAAAGCTAAAATCAGCAGAAAAATATTTAAGCATTTAAAAAAATTACAAAGAAAAAGCAAAATAATATAGCATCCTAAACTGCACCAAAGAGTAAAACAGGTTTGTCACTTCCAAGTCCCTGTTAGTAAATGATTTAATAATTGATCAACGTATTGATTTATTCTGCCTTACAGAAACCTGGTTACAGCAGGATGAATATGTTAGTTTAAATGAATCAACACCCCCGAGTCACAGTAACTGTCAGAATGCTCGAAGCACAGGTCGAGGAGGAGGAGTAGCAGCAATCTTCAATTCCAGCTTATTAATTAAAGATCCAGACAAAGTTTTAATTCTTTTGAAAGTCTGTCTCTTAGTCTTGTCCACCCTCAGTTCAGATAAAATAATTATAGTGGGTGATTTTAACATGTTTTTAACATTTAATATTAATTATTATTAATCTCTGGCTCTCTTCCACAGTGTGTCTTTTGTTCTGTCTCTCTGCCCCCTCAGCCCATACAGTCACGACAGATGACTGCCCCTCCTCAGCATATTTCTCCCATGATAAAACTTATACTTGGGGCTGGATGAGGTGGCCCTGAGCCCTCCCTTAGTTACTCTGCAGGAAGTTTCTTCCTGGTAAAAGGGAGTTTTCCCTTCCCACTGTCACCAAGTGTTTGCTCATAGTGGGTCGTTTTGATTGTTGGGTTTTCTCTGTTTTATTGTAGGGTCTTTACCTTAAAATATAAAGCACCTTGAGGTGACTGTTTGTTGTGATTTGGCACTATATAAATAAAATTGAACTGATTTGAACTGAATTATGTCGTTAAAGGGTCCAGTCTGAATATGGAAAGCTTTTCATTAAGAGGAGAACAAAAAGTTTGAGTGATAAATCTACTGAAGAAGAAGAGGAGGAAACTGCAGTGTGAGACACCACAGACATTGAAACTCTGAATGGTTCATCTTTGACCATCTTTATAATTCTTTAGTTTTTATTTATTAATGAAAAATTGAATATTTGTTCACTGTTATTTTGAAATGGTACTTTTTACATTGTTTAGCTTTCAGTGATAAAATTAACACCTGTACTGGACTAAAGCCATAATGCAGCAGATTATATGATGTATGGGAACTTTTTAAAACACTGGTACTTTTTTCCTAGCATGCACTGCAATCCTACCTGAGCAGGATGAGTTTCACCTTGGAGGCAGCGCTCTTAATGATGGCTGAGGCGTTCTGGTGGCTCCGCCCATAAAGAATCTGGTTGTTAATCTGAAACACAGACAGAGGTGTGGAGCTAAATTACCTGATGTCCACAGGTGAACCACAAACATCACAGTGAGTGACGTTTATTAATTTGCTAACAGAAGAAACTCATCTGCTTCCAAAGTGACTTTTAGTGAAGTAAAGCTCCCAGAAATTTCATAATATATCCAGAAAAATGATCAGTGATGAGGAGGTTAAAGGAAGGACAGGAGATGGGTAAACCTGACTCCAGACTGCCTTGTCTTGATCAAGGACTCCAGACTGCACAATCAGACTGCATATAACACAGGTAATGAGACTGTGTTACCTTAAATCACAGATTAATGAGAGAAAATACACACACATGATATATAGGTTGTATGTGGAGCTGCCAGAAGGCAGAATAGAAGATATGCAGGACAGCTATATGTATCCGGTTATATCACAGGCCAACAGGAACCATCATGCAGAAAGGTCAGCCACAGCCAAATGCCTGCAGAAGGTAAGATGGGTGCTGAGAAGCCAGCCCAACGGTAGCCATCAATACACAAATACAGCCCTTCCAGTCCTCAGATACCCAGCAAGAATAAGAAGCTGGCCACAGGAGGAGATAGATGCTACTGATGTCAAGACACAAAAACTCCTCACAATGCACAGGAAGTGCCTCAGGTGCCTCATCTCTGTCTGTGATGAGGAACAGGTGGAGGAACTGTCTTGGACGGCCAAGCCCCTGCATGGCATGTACCATTAATAGAAGAAGTGGCTGACATCAAGAAATCCTACCGGTGGCTAGAAAAAGTCGGCATAAAGGACAGCTTTATGATCATGCACAAGAACAGGCCCTGAGCACCGGATCCATAGAGGCAGAAGTCTACCACAGCCGACAGGACTCAAGCTGCAGACTGTGCAAAGATGCCCCGGAGACTATCCAGCACATAACAGCAGGATGTAAGATGCAAGCTGGGGCAGTGTACAGGAACATCTGTGCCACATATGGATATAAATCCCCAAGTCCCAATGGGAGACACCACCAAAGATGGCTGAGTACAACGAGGCTAAGGTCCTGTGGGACTTCAAGTTCCAGACAGACAAGCAGCTGCTGGCCAACCAACCAGAGACATCAACCAAGCAGATGTAGTGATGTTGACAAGGAGCAGAAGACTGCAGTTGACTAGACTACAGCAACATCAGCTGCTTGATTCATGATGTCAACTCATGCGTTGTGTAACCTGCAAGAAAACATTCCACCTTAAAAGCTGTTGGTAGATGCCAGTGCCCTTCAGAGGCACAGTGAAATCAGTAGTTTTTTCTTGTCTGTACTTTACTAGTGAACATAGAAGGCACCAAAATATTCTCACATTTTGGAACAACTCAAGCAGAAAAAGTTCATCAAAAATAAGACCAGTGCTGCTGGTTTGTCATCATTCACATGACCTTTTCATCACAGCTGTACTTTTCTTATTCCTTTTGTTTATCATGTTTAATTTTAAAAGTTACTGCACTGTGCTGTTCATACAAATGCAACAGTTCCTGTATCTGAGGCTCTTACTGGGAAATATCTGCAGAATAAAGTTGTTACAGGTCCATGTTTCCTGCTGTGCAGCATCCCCTCTTGTAATTTCCTGTTTTACTTTGAAGGTTAGTTACCAGTGTTAGTTTTACTTCCTGTCTTCCCTTGATATTTGTGTCCACGTGTGTTAACTGTGTCTCATTCCCCGCCTCTTTACACTTACCCATCAGTCCTGAGTGTGCAGCCCGGTCCCCGTGTTCCTCCCCTGATGTGCTGGTTTGTTCTTTTTTCCTGGTTCCTGTTTGTTTTACATTCTGACTTTAACATTTTGTTTTAATTTTGTACAACTGCTATTAAAGCTCACTTTTTGGATAAGTCGTTCAGCCTCTTGTATTTGGGTCCTCTCCTACAATCTACACCACAGCTGTGTTAACAAACAGGTGGTTGGTTCCTGTCACGGTGGTAAATCCCCGAACCAGATGGTGGACTGGGAGGGAGGAGTCCTATGAGGCTTGGCTGTAACAATGGCATTAAATGCTATACCATTGGAAAGCCAGTTTATTTCCCCTTAATTGGTGCCACATTTGTAAGGAAAATGCATTTCCTTACTCTTTGTGCTATGTTAAATCCATGTGTTTGCAGCCAGAAGGCAAAAGTAATGCATGCCCTACAGGCCACAGTTATTGTTGATGGTTTCTAAACATAAAAGCTTAAAAAGATACATTAACAGAATTGCAAATGTTTTTATATAAAACTAAAATCTAACTGAAAATTGGGAAATGATTATTACTACATCACATCAGAGAATGACGCATTTTAAGGGCAAATTTCAAAAGGGTAAGTGAGACAGAGCTATCTGTTTCGATAGCTTACAGCCGGGCGATCAACCGCAAGCTAGGACCCTGTTTAAATGGTAAATGGACCGGTCCTTATAGAGCACTTTTCTACTCTACATGAGCACTCAAAGCGCATTATACAACAACTAAGTGCTTTCTATCTAACATTCACACTCTGACAAATGTATCAGAGAGGATACTTTGGCATGCAGACTGGAGCAGCCGGGGGTCAAACCAACAACCTTTCAATCAGTAGCTGACCTGCTCTACCTCCTCCTGAGCCACAGGCACCCCAACATTTACAACATGGGTGCTTCAAGTCCCGACTGTGGCTTTGTGAACAGGCTCGGTCCCAATAACATGGGTAAAATCCGTCCTCAGAGAGGTTTAATGGAGACAGACCTCTGAAAGGTCACTGAGCACTAAGAGCTACAAGCCCCTCCAAATGATGTATCAGTACACACATACACACACATACACACACACAAAATGAATTTTTACTTCAAACTAATGTTAATGGGTGTGTGTGTGTGTGTGTGTGTAACTGTGCAGGCTTTCCTCGGCTGAACATCATTTTTTCACGCCGCCTCTGACACCGCTGTAATGAGCAAGAGGGGGCGAGCAAGAGAGCCACAAATGGAGAGAGAATCAGTGTTTCTCAGTTTAATATTTATACAAACAAACACAGACACACACACACACACACACACACAAGTGTGTTTTGCTATCTTTGTGGGGAATTTCCATTGACTTCCATTCATTTCTACAGCCTAAACCTTACCTTTACCCTTTTCCTAACCCTAACCATCACATACCTAACCCTAACCCTAACCTAAACTCAATTCATACCTTAGCCCTAACTCTGACCCCTGACCCAAAAACAGGGTTTCCCCTTGTGGGGACAAGGTTCCAGTCCCCACAAGGAGCAATTGGTCCCCACAACGTAGTATATGTCAGGAAAATTGTCCCCACAAGGTATTATAAACATACGCACACACACACACACACACACACACACACACACACACACACACACACACACACACACACACACACACACAGAGCTGTACCCACGCTTGCAGGTAATTTTTGCAGATGTTGCGATTCTGTTAGTCATCTGCATATTTACCTGAGAGCTGCACTCGGGGATTTTCACTTTCCTTCAGTGTTTCAGCTTTTCAGCTTCTGCACAGGCAGATCTCGCGCCTGCATGCAGTTCTTACTTTTTGGAATAAGATTTTTACAAAAACCCAATAAACTCACTTTTGGATTTTTTTTTTGGGGGGGGGATAAATGACTGTCCAGTTGTTGCAGATGTTGCAGCGATTTGCGCACACAATTAAAAATATTTTTTTATTAATATCAGTGCTCTCACACAGGTTACAAAGAGAACATGTATGTAAACATCATTGCTTTTATTATTATTTGACATGCTGTAATAAAATGTAAGGATAATCTGGACTCTTCTCACCTCCAGCAGCTCGTCTCCGACCTGGATGCGACCATCGCGGGCGGCGGGCCCCCCGGGATGGAGCCCCACCACGAAGATGCTGACGCGGGAACGATCCCTGTTCCCAGCCAGGCTGAGACCCAAGCCCTGCCGCTCCTTGTCCAGCTCCACGCACAGCAGCTCTCCCCGCAGGTCTCCATAACGCTCACACCAACGCTCTGCAGCAGAGAGGAGGAGGACCGTTATTCACAGGTTGTTCAATAAGAACAGCGTGGATCAGTTTTCAGAGAGCCAGAAAAACACAATTAAATATAAACGTAACAAGTTAGAAAAAAAAACAAACAGGAAAATCTGTAACATGCTGGTCGCCTGTGGATCTGTTCACTGATAGATATTTACGTCTGTATTTGTTGAAATTTCCAGGAAACCTTCAGTTACACGTGCAAAAGTAACACCTCAGTTTCACTCAGTGATGAGGAGCCGAGTGTTTGCACGGCTGGATTTGGATGAGATGAGAAAGAGGAGGAGGAGAAGGTGAAGAAGTTTAAATGAAAGAAAACCCTAAAGGAGAGGTGGTGAGGAGAGAAGCAAAGAAAGTGAGGAGAGAAAAGGAAGAGCAAGAGGGGAGGAAAGGGGAAAGGAGAATAAAGATTAGGATTTAATGTGAAGGAGAAGAACAACAAGGTGAGGAGGTAATTACGAGAGAGGGAGAGGAGGGAGGACAAACCAAGGGGAGGATGAGACGAGGAGACAGGCTGAGAATTAAATTTGGTGTCAAACAAAAATCAGTTTAATCGTCTGTGAAATAAACAACAAACGCAGAGCGAAATCTGGAGCTCAAATTAAAACTCAGGCTGTCAGCAGCAGAAACATAAAGATGAAGGTGTATCAGACTCAGAGGAGCTTTAATCATCAGCCTTCATGGATCCTGACCTTTTCTTCAAGTGAGAGGCTGAAGTCAGCGGCCGCTCTGGAGATGTGAGGGGTTTCATGTTTTTGTGAAATGATGAGAGGATTTAATGTTCTGCTCTGGGATTTAAAGGTCACTGCAGTTATCTGAACGGCCAGCGTTCACACGGGACAAAGATAAAGAGGAAACCGGTAAATCACATCAAACTGAAGAATAACTGAATCCCGACTCGATTTCCAGGAGCCACTCAACACATCCGGACACAGTTTTTACATTTAAAACACGTCACATTCAGGGAGTCTCTGCTGAGACAGTAAAACAAACCAAACCTCATTCAAAAAACAACAAATGGCTGTAAAGGAATGGGACATGGACTGGTTCTTAGATCCTGCTTTTCTGCTTTATACACATTCATGAAGTGCTTTCTATCTGACATTCACACTCCGATGAGCACAAAACTGATGACATTAAAACTAAGAAACAATAAATAAAGGTACACATGTGGATGACCCTGAAGGGGTGAGTGGCCACATTTAAATCAAGATGTTTGATTTTTGCAGGTTATTTCAAGACAATTCATTCTATTTAAGATTTTTATTTATTTTCCTCCATAAATCCATCTGTTTTATTTCAAAAACGTTTTACTCCTTCAGCTTCATTTTTTTTAAGGATGAGGAGCCATGTGAGGTGAGATGATGAAGACAGAGAGAGAGAGAGATGATGAGGATGGAGCGATGGAGGAACAGAGCATCACTGACAGACAGCAGCAATAATGAGGACAAACTGAGTGTGCTCATGATAAAGACTTGTCCTAATTAATGCTCTGACTGGAACCGACATATTTTTTTATCACAGTTTAAATAAACTGCAGCAGTTTAATGTCTGTGACGTAGAGGAGCAGAAACGAGCACCAAGAATTCAATTCATTCACTTTTATTTCTATAGTACCAAATCACAAACAGCTGCCTCAAGGTGCTTTATATTGTGAGATAAAAACCCAACAATAATACACAGAAAACCTAAGGATCAAACAGCCCCCTATGAGCAGCACTTGGTGACAGTGGGAAGGAAAAACTCCCTTTTAACAGGAAGAAACCTCCAGCAGAACCAGGCTCAGGGAGGGGGGGTCATCTGCTGAGAGGGGAGAGAGCCAGAGATTAATAATAACTAATGATTAAATACAGAGTGGGGTATAAACAGAGTAAAAAGAGGTGAATGAAAAGAAACAGTGCATCATGGGAACCCCCCAGCAGCCTAGGCCTATAGCAGCATAACTAAGGGAGGGTTCAGGGTCACCTGATCCAGCCCTAACTATAAGCTTGATCATAAAGGAAAGTTTTAAGCCTAATCTTAAAAATAGAGAGGGTGTCTGTCTCCTGAATCCAAGCTGGGAGCTGGTTCCACAGAAGAGGGGCCTGAAAGCTGAAGGCTCTGCCTCCCATTCTACTCTGAAGTGTCCGAGGAACCACAAGTAAGCCAGCAGTCTGAGAGAGAAGTGCTCTGTTGGGGTGATATGGTACTATGAGGTCTTTGAGATAAGATGGGGCCTGATTATTGGATGATGATCACTGGATGCGTGATTTGTTTCTGATGATTCAGTATAGAAAACTACACAGAGTGCATTCTGGGTAACCTTTCAGGGCTCATATCAGCGTGTGGGATAAGCAGAGCTGGATGAAAGGTCTCCTTTTACCTACATTCAGAGAGCAGGCTCGTCTTCCAGCTTTGAGCCTCTCTGTGTAAAAATACGTTAGTTGTAACATTCATCACTTCAGCGTTTTGTTTGTCAATCTTTCAGATCAATCAGGAACTTCTCTCACATTTGACCCATGACCTCACTAACGGCCAACACTGAACCCTGTGAGCACTGACCTGAGACCAGTTTAAACTGCCGGACGGCAGCATGTTTCTGTGTTGTAACTGGCATCTGAAGTTAAAGAGAAGACGACAGGTGAATGTGTTCTTCTGCTGACGGGCACTCAGACGTGATGCGTCTGAGTTGAGCCGGTGTTTCGGGACGGTCCGCCCCGGTTTGCTGGGAGCAGCCGGGGACGCTACGCGTAAAGTTTAATTTAAAGCTGAGCGAACACGTCGAGGGCGGGACCTCATTCAGGAAAGAGCAGAGTCAGAAAACTGAATCAGTGAGTGAGAGGGCAGTTTATGGTTTCACTGAGCCACTTTAATCTCAGCCACTGCAGTTTTTATCACATACAGCTGAGCATTATAAATCTTTGCTTTGGACTTTGCAAAATTTTACTTTATTTATTTATTATTATATTTTTATTTAAATCTACACTTATTTTCCTTTATTGCATTTATTTTTATTTCTGGAGCTTCCGATCCTCCTCCTTATAACATTAGATTATGTAAGTGGCCTCTGCTCCTGTCTAAACTACCCTTTCAGCAGACTGAGACTCAGAGTCTCAAACTGCAGTTTGTGTCTTATTTTGGGAGTTTTGAGTCTTTGCGTCCTTCCTGTTTGCTCAGGTTAAAGCACCAAAAATGACTCGTTGTTAGTTTTTGAATGGCCCGTCCTCCCATTGCTCCCTTGTGCATATCTGTGCTGTGAACACGGCAACAGCTTTGAGAGGCTCGACACGACATTTGTGCGGCAGGGTGAGACGAGACTCAAAACAGGTTGAGAGCTGAGCCGTGTTTTTAATCATCATGTCACCATCAGAGCATTTCCTCCAAGGAAAACAAGCTGCGATGAACGTCTCCTCTCTGCTGTAACATCAATCCCAACAAGCAGGTCAGCTCAGATCTCCTGAAGGCAAATGAAGCAGCAGCAGACTGCGGGCCAGGATTTGTTTAGCACTGATTTGATCACAGAGTTAGCGCATGCTTCAAAAAGTTTCTTCTGTTTTTCCTACAGATCCCACCTCTGATGCTAAAACAGTGTTTGCTGAATGAGTGAATGCAGATTCAGACAGATCTGTCTGTTCGACACTCAGATACACCAGCCAGTGATTTAACACGACATCATGTGAGGCCTGCTGAGAATCCTGGGAAATATTTGAGACAACAGGAAACCTTCACCAAAGTGTAAGAGTGAACAGCCCTGAAAGATCTTCTAGAGATGAATAACATTTATGAACAGACCTGTTTGATGCCCTAAGAAGAGCCTCTCATTACTGACGATTAGTCAGGATTTTAACTCAGTGGGTACCTCTGGAGTGTCACTGAGGGCCACACCGGGAAATGAAAACCACAAAAGGGACCCACCAATACAGTTTACTGACATGTGCCAAAGGCTGCAGTTCCTCTGCAGTCCAGGAGAGGCGCCAGCAGTGCGTCAGTCCCCTTAGACTCCCATGTTAAAACTTCCCAGCAGAAAACTGAAGAGGCGCTGGGCACAACAACCCCATCACACAAACATGTCACGCTGCACACACTGAATCACCGAGGTAAGACACAGGTCCTGCTGTCCGTGCCCATCATTTCCCAAGCTTTAAATGGAATTTCCCAAATTCAAGTAACCCACAAATCCAGAATCTGGATCAGATCAGTTTCACTTTTAAACCAAACTGAAGCCTGAAAAGATGCTTTCAGTGACTGAACAAAAAAAACACTGGCAGCCAACAGTGAACATGCTTGGTCACATCATTCTCAAGTTATCATGTTCACAAGAGTTTCAGCAAAACTTGACCTCTGACCCCTGACTTGACTCAATTATGGCAAAAATTTAAATCAGGTGATCTAGGCCATGCAAATTTGATATGAACAGGACGCATAGTTTTGCTGTAATATTGTTAACAAACAGACCAAAAACAATACCTGGGTCCCCCCTCCGGGGGCGGGGTAGTAAACATGTTTACAGCCTGACACAAAAACTGCTTTGGTCCCTGTAGCTAATTTCCCCCTTCATAACTGCTTTATGGGGGGGAGGATGTTTCTATGAATCACCTGTTTGCATTATTAGGGGCGTAGCCTCTCTGACTGACAGGTGGATGGTGACACAGGCGGCTGTAGCTGCTAGCTGTCTGCTAGGCTTCACCTCAGCTAACTGGAATCCCCGAACTGGACCTCTGGACAGTGTTTGTGCTATTGGAGCCTTTTTAATGCAATTATCTGATCAATAATATGGCTGCTGTGCGCCGTGTGTGTGGGTGTGTTGCTCCTGTACAGTCTGTGCATGCAGAGTGATAACCAGGCTAGCCAGCATTAGCTGATAACTTAGAACACCACCTTCTGGTCCAAATATGTTTACAGCCAACATGCTTAAACTGAAGGTTCAGAATGTCACAGTTTAGCATACCATACCATCTTTATTTATAAAGTACTTTAAAACAACCACAGCTGACACAAAGCGCTGTACATGGGGCGCTAGAGCGCATGGTATGGTTTAGACGCACCTTTTCAGAGCTCCCATCTGATTCGTTAGTATTCAAGCAATATAACATTTCTGATTTAGCTGTACCAGCTAGAAGGTCGGGCATTAAGACCATACTGCGTTTGTGCACTTATGGCCACCAGGAGAGAACAAAAACAGCAGAGTAACTCCAAGAAAGTTCCCTCTGCAAACTCGGGGCAAGAGGCTAATGCTAGTGTTAGCATTGAAGGTACAAACGACTCCCCAGAGCTAGCACTGCTGGTGAAGGCAAACTCGGAGCCACCCGCCATCCTTGCAGCTATGACCGACATGAGTAAGAGATGGATGACCGATTCAACAAATTGGATGCATCCCTGCAAACTATGCAAGCCACCCTGAACGACCACGAAGATCGGATTTCTACTTTGGAGGCGGCCGGCAGCGATCATGATACTAGGATGACCAGCTAAAACAACAGTGGTTGCAGCTGGAGGAGAGCCACAAATTACTCCAACACAAGACCATCGATCTCGAGGCGCACTCTCTGTGCCAAAAAATAAAAGTGGTGGGCTTGCCAGAAAGAGCAGAGGGCAACAACCATGTGGACTTTTTTTGCCACGTTTCTGTGTGATTTGCTGGGTCCTGCTCATTTTCCCACCCTGATAGAGGTTGATAGAGCCAACCATTTGAGGAGGTGAGGAAGAAACTCAAGGAGGCCGGGATGCGCACTGGCTCAGAATCACTAAAGGCACCGACATTAACAAGATCTTCAACACCCCAGAAGATGCTGATTGCTTTCTGCTCAGCTACCAGGCCACCGAGGAGGGGTGACCGCTGTACACCGGTCTGCCTGGTAGGCATCGGCTGGATGATAAAAGACCAATTCAACTAATAGGATTTCACCTGGTGACTACAAGCTGGGGCATAGTGCCGTCGATGGTATTGAGTTCTGGGTTGTTACTAAGTTACTTTTTCCTCACTAGCATGCTCCAAATAAGAAGAAACAGGAGAGTTAAAAAAAAAAAAAAGGGGGGGGGGGGTCATTTTTTTCTTTACCTTTCTCTGCTGTAGGTTACTTTATTCAATTGCCTGCCCCTTTACTGTTGAATAGTACTAAGTGCCGGATGTGGATCGTGTTGATCAACCAGTATGCACTATTTTCTTTAGTTCTGATACCAACACCACGATTCTCTCTGACTTTTATCACTGAAATGTTCAAACGATGTTTATGGTCAGTTATTGGAAGGGACGCTATACATTTTTATAAGTTGGATAACTAGTGATGTTACTGGTTAGATTTAACTAGCATATGACCCCTGAGGACAGCATGTTAGGATTCTTTCTTTCGCTTTGTTTGGGAAAGTGGGAGTTTGGGGTGGGTAAATGTATGTTCGTGTTATGTGCTTTTCTTAAAATTGTATTTTTTTTTTCTTTTCTTCATATTTTGGGCAAGTCATTGTGTCACTGTCCACATAACTCATAACTTTCAATTACTTATAACATCTAGAGGTAAAGATGGGGGCATCAATTTGGTCAGCTGGAATGTTCATGGCCTAGGGCATTTAATTAAACGCGCTAAGGTTTTTGCACACCTTAAATCTCTGGTGGCGGATGTGCTGTTCCTTCAAGAGACTCACATTAGACCATTTGAACAAAAGTCTCTGTGTTGCAGCAGGGTAGACAAAATATACCAATCCACATTTTCTAGCAAGGCTCGCGATGTTGCGATTATTATTTGAAAAAACATACCTTTTAGACACATTTCAACACTATGTGATCCGAATGGTCGATATATCATCATAACAGGTTATCTTTATTCGGTTCATGTAATGCCATTGAATATCTACGGGCCCAGTACTGATGACCCAGCATTTTTCAGAAAAACCTTTGAGATGTTGTTTGACCTTTCAACCACGAACCATAATGTAATACTCGCCTCCCATCTTGACAGGTCAAATAGTAACATACTCAGCCCTTCTATGGTTCTAAATAATCTTATCACCACTACTAATTTTGGTTGACATTTGGCGGCTTCAACACCCAACAGATAGAGAATACTCTGTTTTTTTTCCAGTGAACACAAATCATATTCTCGTATTGATTTACTGGATGCCAAACTTATACCAAACGTTACAAACACCAAATACTATAACATTTTGATTTCTGATCACGCCCCAACCTCCATGACTCTCCATTTTAATAAACCCAGACAGCACTCCTCATGGCATTTCCGCCCATCTTTATTAGCAGATGAAAACTTTTGTTTGTCTGTAAAAATTACAGAATATCTTGAGTTTAATGACACCTCAGATGTCTCAGATGTGGGAAGCACTCAAAGCTGTTATGAGAGGTCAAATTATTGCATATGAGGCAGCTTTAAAAAAATCAGGTAAGATTCGTTTAGAGGAAACTGACTCTGAGATCTCACAATTAGAATCACTGTATAGAAGCACAGGCAACTCTCCAACACTGCAAAATATTCTCAACCTTAAATACAAATATAACAAAATTTTATCTCGCCAGGTTTATGACCAGATCCTGCAACTTAGGAGGCAGTATTTTGAACTTGGGGACAAACTTCACATGCTCAGCTGGGAAAATGTCCAGCTGAGGGGACAACAGGCCAGCAGAGCCATCCACAAAATAAAATCTCGTTCAGGAGTAATCTTAACAAACCCAAATTAATAAACGCTCACATAAAAGAATATTACGAGGAGCTTTATAGATCTAACTCCATAGGTGATGTGGATAACTGGTTAAAAAAATGTAAACATAGCGAGGCTTGATGAAGCCTCTCGTGAAGCCCTTAATGTGGAAATATCTCCAGCAGAAATACTGAATTCTATCAGATCAGTGTAAAGTGGGAAAAACCCGGGACCCGATGGAATTGGCATTGAATTTTATAAGAAATTTGCAAATCAAATAATCCCAATTCTACACAGGATGTTTTTACACTCAATGGGATCTGAAAGTCTCCCCTCCAACCCTATATGATGCTAATATTTGGCTCATGCTGAAGCCGGATAGGGATGAAACAGAGCCTTCATCATACTGTCCAATTTCTATGCTCGATCTTAAGATACTAAAATACTTGCAATAAGGTTAAATAAGTGTATAGAACCATTCACATTGATCAGATGGGTTTCAATCCAAATCAGTTCCCTTTCTTTAATGTTAGACGCCTGTTGGATATTATGTATTATCCCTTTGATAAACCCTCTAAGCAAGCCATCCTGTGTCTAGATGCAGAGAAGGCTTTCAACCAGGTGGACTGGCGGTATCCTTTGAAGGTTTTGGAGAGATTCGGTCTTGGGTTTGTCTTTTGTCTCCTGGGTGCGCATGTTGTATTCTCAGCCTACAGCATCGGTTCTTACTAACTTAGATAGGTCCCCCTCTTTCCCCTTGAAAAGATGGACGCAGCAAGGGTGTCCCCTCTCGCCACTTCTTGAACCCCTGGCAATTAGCATGAGGGAGCATGTCCTCATTAAACCTATAACATTAGGTGGAGCTGAGCATAAAATTTCTTTATATGCGGATGCCTTTTTGTATTCGACCCTGAACAGTCAATACCACATTTGCTCCAGCTTGTTAACTCCTTTGGAAAGGTATCCGGCTACACCATTAACTGGCAGAAGAGCGAGCTTCTATCAATAGCTAATGAACTGGATCCACTATTTCTAACAACTACACCTTTTAAAATAAGCTCTGACTACTTGAAATACATGGGCGTCAAAATTTCAAAAAAGCCAGGTGACCTTTTTAAATTGAATTTCATGGAGAAATTGACCAAACTCAAGGAGAATATAGAAAAATGTAGAACATCGCCTTTATCCTCGATTGGACGTGTGAACGCCATCAAGATGGTCTCACTGCAGTGATTTCTGTACTTATTTCAGAACATTCCTGTTTTTATTCCTAAATCATTTTTTAAACTTTTAGATTCCATTATGATACCGTTTCTTTGGGGATCTCTAAAAGCCATCTCCAAAGACCAAGATTCAAAAAACCAAGCGTTAAACAAAAACAAAGTGCTGTACATTAAAACACACAAATAAATAAATAAAAATTAAATAACTAAGTTTCCACAAAATATGGTAAATATAAAAATATATTTATATTTGTGTGCGTGAAGCTGGAAAGTGGAAAAGTCTACAGCACGACCGAAACACCAACCGTGCTGTTAAAGTCACATTTCTGCTGTGTCAGCCTTCACACACACAAACACACATGCACGCACACACGCACGTGCACCCACACACACAGTTTAATGAAAGGCTAACAGTTTCTGGACAGAAGGCAGGCGTGTGTGAGCGTGTTTGTGTGCTTGGGAGCTTAATGAGCTATTAATAGTTTTAATGTGACAGGTAACTGCAGGTGTTCCTGCATCTCAGGGTAAGGAGAGGCAAGAAAAGGCGGTGTCTGAAGGACGGAGCGGAAACAGCACCTCCATCATCTGGCTGCTGCTCTGATGATGGAGGAGTGTCAGCATGAGGACTGAACACACCTTTTATTGTGTTTAATGTGGATTAAATTGTTGTGAGTGCTTCTCTTTGACAGGATGACAGGATATCTCATTAACCACTCCTCAAGAGACTGAATGTATTCAGCGAGCAGACGTCCAAAAATCTATTAAAAACACATAAAGAGCCAATCTGCTGCCCTGGGCCTTTAGCATAGAAATGACCAAATTAATTCCAGCAGCTCCACTCTGTCAGTTGGTCAGTAATTTATTGAAAACTCAGTCTTTCAGCTCACATTTGAAATGATTTATTACAGCAGCAGAATACAGTTCAGAGTTTGGTGTTTTGGCAAATATTAGGGAGTGATGGAGCCTGCGGGTGGATGGTGGGGTGGTGGAGCGGTGCAAACAGCAGGCAGTGGTGGGATATTATTCTGCAGATTGAACACACTAAATCCTGAGGGTGTGTTTGGTGGAGGACGCTGAGGCGTGTTAGCGTGCAGGTGTTTGCAGGCTTCGCCTCATTTATGGTGCAAACAAAGATCTTGAAGCAGTTTGCTGTTCGAGCGACCTGAAACAGTCAAAAATGGTTTTTTTAACCTTTGTTTATAAAGAAAGTGGAACTCCTGAGAATACAAATCTGTTTCTTTCCCTAGGACAGCACGAAAGAGGGAAGCAGCTACCCTGAGATCATCCACTGGTTTGGGAAGTCTCGTTATGAAGCGTTTTCGCCGTCACAATCTTGATGTTTGTGATGAAAATCACACGTCACTGGATCTGTGGATCTAACAACTTGTGACTGAAAAGTTGTTAGCTGATGAGCATATCCAGGATAATCCAGGGCTCTCAGAATGGCCATAAACAAGCTTCATGTTTAGGTATTATGACCTGAAACTAGTGACCACACACTCACGAGGTCACAGAGTGAGGGAGCCAAAGGCTGATTTCCCCATAGACACCCAGAAGGCTTCTACAACCTCCGGAGCTCCTGGAGAGAACACCCAAGGTTCACACCGAAGGGTCCTGTCTAAGTTCAATCTTTGGACCCCATTAATGTGAGGCAACATTAAGGGGCACACTGTTAATTTAGTTAGGCCACAAAGTCGAGCCCAGCCCAGAATCCCGGCAGATGAGCTGATCTCAGGTCTGTAGCCTGTTAAGCCTGCACACAGCTGCTGCACATCTGCAGGCCACTTTGCAACCCACCTCCTTTCATGCTGCTTGACTTAATCAGCATCATATCCATTACTAACACTGCACTGTTACATCCTGCTGGTGAGGTCTCCAAACGGTGTTAAATATTATTCACAGTCTTTTTCTGACTGAGATGTTATTTTGCTGAAACGCCTGCAGGAAACAATTTAAGAGCTCAGGATGCTAAATTTAAAGGTAGAGGTGGTCAGGGTTTCACTGAACAGCCTAAATTCAAGGATTAGTGGTTTCTAATTATGTTTTAGAGTCTTCTTAACAGAGTGGGCTGTTTGCAGCTTAGCGAGTGTTTTCAGTGTGTTTATAGTGAGCCTGCACTGAAAGTGTTCCTCCTGTGAAGAATATATGCTTGCTGATGAAAAATTAGTTTAAAATGACAGAATCAGCTGTCAGAAAGCTGAAAAGTTCCACCGTCATAGATACTGAGGAGCCCGACAGCATGAATAATGCCGGGTGAGATAATAACAGGCACGTTAAGCACCCCCTCTTCCACCATCAGGTTTTAACCTTGTGCATAAATAAAAATACATCTGACAGAAGTGAAAGTCTGCAGCTTTTAAACAACCAGCAAGAGAGAAAAGCACAAAGCTCAGGTTCCCAAAATCTGGAGTGTGAGCAGGAGAGCAGGTGAAAACCCGGTGACCTGCAGCCTGTGCACACACGCCGGCACGAGCAGCAGCACTAGCAGGCGTCTGCACTGCTGCTTAGTTTAGATTTTTATTTCATTTTCAGAGTGAGCTTCTTTCAGTTTATTGTTATTGTTAATAACAATAACAGGAAGTTTAGAGTAGATATTATCAGGTGATCAAACTCTGTTCATGCAGGTTATTTCACTTCAAAGTGTTTCACAGACGACTGAAGAGGTGTTAAATAAAACAATAAAACAATTAAGGCTACACAAAACAATAAAAATGCACATACGTCATGAAATGCAACACTAAAGAAAAATCCCAAAAAACATGCAAAAAAAATAAATATTAGTTTAAAAAGAAAGTAAATAAAAAAAGTGGTAATTATAGAAATGCAGCAGCTGCCTGAGCACAGCCGTCCCGACACTCAGTGAAAACACATCTGACCAAAGTCACGACGACTAAAACTAAATTATCTCATTTCAGTCAGTACAAAGGTGGAGGGTGGGCTGCACTAGCAGGCTGGTCTGAGCTGGTATAAGGAGAGCTGAGGCAGAGGGCGGAGGTTGCAGTTAACTGGCTGATCTGTGGTCCATGTTTACGAGCTCTGGTAATGAAGGAAAGAATGAGGTTTGGACCACAAGCAGCTGAAATGTTTTCACCTGTAGGTGTCCAGGTTCAGTGTCAGAGAGGATGAAGAACTCAGACAGCTGCAGGATCCAGCTGAAGCGGTTCAGGCGTCTGTTCGGGATGCCTCCGGGGTGCCTCCTGTAGGAGGTTTTCACACCTAGCTGGGAGGAGACCCCAGGGTAGACCCTGAACTCACTGGAGACATTTTTATGTATCTCCCATCTGGGCTGGAAGCACCTCAGAATCACTCAGGAGGAAGCAGAATAAATTTCCAGGGAGAATACATGTGGAATATCTTGCTTAGACTATTGCCATCTCGACTCGACTGTGGGTAAAAGAAGAAGATGGACGGACAGACGGACGAGCATGTGACACACAGAGAACTATAACTAGTTACTGCTCACCATTAAAGTTCGGATGCTTTAGGAACACCGTGAATTTAATACTCAAAACACCAGAGATCTTTTTATATGATAGTGGAGAGATAAATTGAATTGATAAAGAAGGGCCCATCTGTGCAGGCCCAGTGCAGCTGCATTACATGCATATATGTTCACTGCCTTCAAGTCTCCAAACATCTGCACCAGGGAAGCGAAGGAAGGGCAGATCGGTCAGAGAGCCAAGAACTGCAGCTGTCACAGGTGCTTTCAGGTATGCACATAAACACTGTGAGCATGAAGTTTGCCATGTAATGGACACTGCACATTATTCCTAAACCTGGAGTCACTAAACACATAATGCAGATGTGCAGATGAGGCACAGATGAAAAGCTAAACCCTGCTGCAGAGAGCCGAGCAGAGAAAACAGATCCTCCAGGACCCACTTCAAACCTCTGAGATGTTTCCAGAGGACACAGAATGATGGAGGTCATAAGCTACAAATACAGCGTTATTCCAGGTAATGCTGCAGAGACAGACTACATGCATATCAATGCAGCACACAGGCTGCCTGCAGTGTGACAGCGCCGAGCTCTGTCACACACTGATGAACACTGTCGTTCTAGAAAAAGCCTGCAGGTAGTTTCTGTCACGCAGGAGAGGACGCACACGTGCGCACACACGTACATGTGTGCACACACACACTGCACAGAGTTAATTTTGACATCTGCTGTTGATTCAGTTGTAGTCACAGAGAAAATGCGATTTAGTTTTGAGACAATGAAGCTGAGTTTTTCTGGATGTTTTCCAGTTTTACTCTGTGACTCTCGTCCCATTTAAACCTGGTTTGTATGTGTGTCATGTGAGTCCTGATTTTTAACCCAGTTTTCCTTCAGAAACATTTTAGTCCGGCTCTCCTCTGTGTGGTCCGCAGCTCCTCAGGGACAGTTTAGTCCAATTTTATCATGGCTGTGGCTCAGGACATAATGAACCCCAATCGCATCCATCAGTGTGTGACCGTCTGCGTGATGAGCGAAAAAGCAAATACAAACTTTATATGAACATGATCCATTTTACCATTCCTCTGCAACACTGTGGTCCACTTTTTACAGACATATTTAGTCCACTTTTTCCTCAGTGACCACACACACACACACACACACACACACACACACACACACACACACACACACAGAGCAGTGACATCCCTCCACACCAAAGATCCACCCTTACAGCCTTTCCCTGAAATGTGAATCTGTGCGCTTCTAGCAAGGTGACTTGTCAAAGTAAATTATCGCACACACACACAAGCACGCACAGTGTATGGATGCTCTACAAAGAGATGCTGCTCAGCCAAATTCAGAAACTCTGTGTGTGTGTGGGTGTGTGTGTGTGTAGCTTCCAGACTGTTCTCTATACTCAGCTGCTCGGTCCACCTGCAGCTGAAGTTTGGATCAAATATTTCACATCTTCAAACATTCATAACACTCACTTGAAACCAGGCGTGAACACGCGGGAACGCTGCCCCTGAGAAAAATGACCCCGAGGTAAATGAAAGACATTTGTGCAATCTAAGAAATCAACATTCATCACACAATGAGATGACAATAAAAAGGCCTGCGGTCTCTGACCGAGCTCGGCTGATAGACCAATGAAAATGAAAATGCATGTCTGACCTCTGCCTGACTCTAAGGTTAACTAAGGTTTGCAGTACAAACTGCACCGAATGAAGACGATGGTTGCTGCTGCGAGCGCGGATTTCATTGGAATACCAGAAGATGTTGTCATGCTTGCAGAAGGTGAGTGGATGAAAACTTTGGGTCCTATAATCACATGTGGCCAAGTGTCCATTTCAGTCCAGCCCACGAGGTCCTAAAAGGAACACGACTCCCGGATAATCAGTTAGAGGCAGCAATGCGCTGAGGAAAATCCAGGCAAATGAAATGAGTCTATCCTGCTGTTAACTACTGCAGTGAAATGTGTCTCACCACTGGGCCAATTTAAAGAGTCATGTAGCTTTTAGGTGGATATTTATGTATTTTCATAGCAGCCTGTTATGATTTGCAGTGTGTTACCCTTTGCTTTAAGTCGGTATGGCATTCAGAATAAGTGCTGCCCACCCCCACTACAGAGCTCAGCTTGAATCTTTAGAGCTGGATGCTTCTGCTGTTCAATAAAACTGCCTTTGAGTAACAGAGCAGAATTTACTGTGGAGCATCAGAGAGAGGGGGGGGGGGAGAGTAAGGAAAGATGCACAGCATTTATTAGTGTTTCTTCACTTTAGTGCACGGATCTCAGTCCACCATAAAAACCAGGCAGTGATGTCTGAATCTTACAGTAATGGTGCACAGGTGTTACAGAAAAAAAATATTAACCAACCCAAAGCCTCAGGAACCTGATGTTTGATCAGCGTCTCTGTTACAGCAGCACGTCACAGTTCGACTTCAGACACACAAATACTCTGAACTGAACACCTCAGCCACAGCATCGCTTCCACTCGATTAGATTATTGGACTCATCGCATTCGTGTGTAAATGATGCAGCATTTTCCCGTCTACAGGCAGTAAAACATGACAGCAAAACGACTCACAAACACTTGAGTCCTCTCAGAGTTACACCAGCTTCCCATTCCCTGTCATAACCCATTCCTCCACTCTGAGATCCCTCAGAATGAGCTGCAGCTGCTGCAGCTTTAAAACAAAGCAGGACTGTTTTAGTCCCAACTGGCCTGTACAGTATAATGTCCTGTTAGTGTTTCACTGCACTCCCTCTTCATTCATCTCATTTTGTGCAATTTCTAATAAGTTTTATTGCTGCTACGTTTGCGCATTCTGTGGAGGACCTTGCAGCTCTGGTTTAGAAATATGCTACAGCGATAAAGTTTATCATTACTGAACGTAATTTGCATCAGCGGCCCACAGCTGGCTCCGAGTCTTTGACTTTAATAAATCCCTGCAGCCTCACAGCATGCAGGGAAAAAAATTAGTGCACATTTACACACAATGGCACAGCTACAGTAACTTTTTCTCTTATTCTTCACATACTGCAGGTCAGCTATAGCAGACAAAGACTGCAAGTTCATGTGCAGGTCTGTAGCACGACTGTTGTGACTGTGCTGGTCATCAGTGAAATGTTGCTTTTCTGCAGTTTTCTGCTTCTCAAAGGTCTCAGCAGGGCGAATAATACCAACTCTTGTTAAGAACTGACATGCATAAAATACAGTCATACAGTCAGACCTTAATATTAAGGTCCACAAATTTCCACTATGACACAAACAGCCAATCAGATCGCAGCATTCACTCCACCACGAGCTGTTTGGACACGTGGGACCGTGACAGCGTCCAACCAATACTGGACTGATTTGTGTTACTTGAACCTGCGTCATGGTGACACATGCTTATCACACAGACAGACACACACGCTGGTCAGTGACTGAGGCAGCTGGGTTTGTTTCGGGACGCCAGCAGGTAAACAGCGCGCTCCTGTTCAGCTAAAAGAGCTCCTGAAATATGACTACTCCCATTTTCGGCCACTATTTTTGAGCCGCGGAATCTGAGACTGTGTCAGTGCACCACTTTGGTTCAGTCTGAAATCTCTCTACAGCTACTGGCTCAGGAAAAGCTGTGAATCTCTGCAGCCTCAGAGTTAATATGAGCTTCACGTCTTTCAGCCCTTTAACTGTTTGGCTAACACAGTTTATTTGTGCAGGAGTTTCGAGGCTCCTGTGACAGGTTTGCTTTTCTTTTCTTTTTAACCTTTGAGGAAAATAAAGATCAAAACTTCTCCTGAGGTCGACAGCAGAAACAAACCTGCGGATGTTAGTCTGAAAACTGCAGGGAGAGAAAGAGAGAGCGAGCGTGTGAATGATATAAAATCACGGCCGTCTACGATACGAGCTCTTCACCTGAACAGCTCTGCACCATCTAACCTCAGCACAGTCACACTCAGGCATCAGGTGATTCTCCAATGAATTACACAAAGAAAAGGGGGACGTTCTCTGTCCTGCACACATTATTACAAAGTTAAAACTGCAGCACGGCTCCAGTGTTTGTCATTCAGTCACATTTTCTTTTTGACCTCACTGAGCTCCTCATCATCAGTGACAGCAGTGCATCTTCATCCCCATCACTTTGAGCTGCTTTTCCCTCATCATAAATTTATTTCCCACTTTCAGAAACTCCTGCAGGTTAAACTGGGCCACGGTTAGAGTTTCACTGCAACGCACCACAAACACTTGCCAGCCCGACAGCATCAACTGACAGAGACGGTCTGATGGCGGGTAAAGCAGGAAATCTAAGACAGGCAGGGCAGGAATGATCGGGGACACACAGGGACGTGCCGAAGTGCTTTTCACTGTGATGCTGCACAGCTGGAAGGAGGGCTCTACAAAAAGTCCCTTATTATTCAGTAAGTTTAAGATGATCAAACTTCCTGTCCTTCACTGTGAGTTCATTAAAGTAGCTCTAAATATTAAAGTTATCAGGACCTCTCTGAGGCTCCAATGACTGCTGAGATCAGAAAATGCAGCTGCAGTTGGACTACAGCAAAACAATGGACTGAACTGGCACCATTTTAAAACAAAGTGCAGGAAGATGATCTGACAAACACCACGAGAGAGGGCTAATCACTGCTCCCAACAAAAACCACAATAGCCTACACAATGTAGGATAATATATAATAATAATAATAATAATATACTGTAAATAGTCCGGCACATCATGCACATTGTATATAGTGTTATTATTATTAGTAGTATTAAGGTTAATATTGTTTGTTGATTTTATATATATTCTTTTCTTAATAGTGTGAATTATTATATCTTTATTTATATTTATAATAACTGCGGCTGCTGTTACACCCAAATTTCCCCTCTGTGGGACAATAAAGGCTGTTTCTTCTTCTTCTTCTTCTTCTTCTTCTTCTTCTAATAACTCAATCTGACCCTGATGAGGAACAAAGAGAGCCACCTGATGGGCTAACCTGCAAAATAAAACAGGAAGTAAATGAAAAGGAGACCAAACACAAACTCGAACAGACAAAAAAAAAACATCGAGCACAGAAGGAAAAAGCAGAGATTTATAACAGGATCCATAAATTAATAGAGGCACGATGCATTTACTAAAGCAAAGTTTTCACGTGATTACATTCAGTCTTTGCAATGAGGCGAAATGACAAAAATTCAAACAGGACAGTGAGAATAAAGACAAATCTGCATCTGCATGAGAGGTACCTGGACCCTAAAATCACAAAAACCCTTCAGCTGGGACTCTCCTGACGCCACTGACAGTTGGAGGAGCCATCTGAGGGCAGCAGGAGCTGCATGACTCAACTTCACTTTTATGTCGTGACAGAAAAAAAAGCAGAGCCTGGAGAAAAATGAGGGAAACCGAAGAACTTTGAGTTACGTTCTGAAAATGTGTTTCTGTGATTTGAGTCCAGCTGTCACTCGTACTCCTCCGCGTCCTGCTCGCTGTTCGGGACAAATATTTGTGGCTTTCCAACGTGACTGTAATCATGCAAGCCTCACTTTGAGTTAACAAAACAAAACTATCCTGTGCTCTTAATTCCAAATCTTAATCTTAATTCCACATCACAGCCTTCTCACTCCACTTGTTTCCTGCCTGTGTCCATCATCAGCTGTCCAATAAAGGTAAAATACAAAAGTGTCAGCTACAGATTAAAATGAGTGAGGCTCAGCTCCACCTGAACACTTCAAAGGTTAAAAACAGGAAGTCAGTGATGCATGAAAAGAAAACATCAGCTGATTTATTCTAACACCTTCAGGGACAGACAGACAGGCAGGCAGACAGACAGCTGCTGCGTCTCCTGATTTCACCTTCACCGCCAGGCTTTGATCCGACACACACGAGCATGCAGCCTGACAGTGTGTTTGTGCTACTAATGTAACTGGCAGTAATAGCGACGCGCCCTGGAGGGTGAAACAGGACAGAAACAGAGGATACCTGCGTGTTTCATCTCTGCTGAAGCCTGAACTCAAGTGGAAAAGCAAAGGCGAGCAGAAGCTGCACAAAGCCTCCATCAGAAATGTGCTCCAGAGCAGACTCCCTGCTGCATTCGCATGCTGGTCCTGCAGTCTAATCTGTGCATAAATCTACCCAACTGCAGACACAAGAACATCTAGAAAGAAAATGTTCTTCATGCGCTCTGAGCTGCAGGAAGGAGAGGGTGTTCATTAAAAGCCTTTGTCGCACTGGACTGAATGAAAGCCTTTAATAAAACCTTTTCTCTGAGGTCTCCCCAGCAGCATCACGGATCATATTTCTCACCTTTTAAGCTGAGTGCTTTAAGGCTTCCACAATTCACAGACTTTAAATCTGACCAGAAGTTTTACAGTTTGAACCCTGTATGAGCAAAATGAAAATGAAGATGCAGCTGTACCAGGAAAAACACAAACAAAAAAATAATAATACTGAATGTGAAGGGAGCCATATTGATTGATAACCAGCAAGATTCAGACCAATTATTAAACTCCAGGGCTTAAACAGGGAGCCAAAAGGTGCAGTTCCTCTGGCGTCCAGCAGGGGCGCCACAGTGAGTCAGTCCCCACAGACTCCCATGTTAAAACTTTCCAGGGGAAATAAACATGTTTACAGCCTTTATTTAATTCAATATTGATAAAGAGCTCTGACAGGAAACACCGGTGACACCGCCGAGAGACGAATGATGGAAAGATTGATGACTGTGATTAAACGGTATCAGAGGAGGCAGGGTTATGGTTCTTGTGCTCTGCAGTTGTACTCTTTAATATGTGTCCACCCTCCAAGTTTGAAGTCAACGTGTTGCACGGTTACTGAGGTACTGAAAACACGACGACAGACGGACGACAGAAACGTGATCCCCGAGCGTCTCCCTCGCTCTCGGCCGGTGACACAAAAAAAGGAATACTTTTAAAGACCTTCTGAATCAGGCTTTAAATGAAAATTAAGACCAAACTTGCAATGGAATCCACACCAAAAGTGTCTAAGCATCAGCTCTGTTTTATACAGCTGATACCTAACCTGCAGCTACTGCTATCAGCGCGCTGGTGCCATTAACCATTTACTGATGAATGTATCCCATCATCCTCCTGATACCATTTCTTTACTCACAGGAAAAAAGACAAACAGCCTGACAGGATCTGTGATCAGCTGAGTCCGGACCTGAGCTCAGGACAGGTGATGCAGTCAGTGTGTGATCCTAAATGTGCAGAGTGGGTAAAAACAGAAGCAGTATGTGCTGTAAATTCTCAAAGAACTGATTTTAAAACTGTTTAATACTATTTTATGATAACATTAATCATATATAGCGATGCCAGTCACAGGTTGCCTTCCTTCCTATTGGTAGTTTGAAAAAAAGGAGCTGAACTCTGGGCCCGTCTGTGGGACCCACTGGTAACCATTAGTTTGCCTACAGGTTGCTGAAATTCACTGACACTCCTAAACTCTTTCTAGGGACCTGCACACACTCCAACAACCTAGAAGAGGAGACGGGCCAAATTTACATCAGGTATGGTTTCTGATTTTTACAGAACTTGCTAATGTTAGAAAGCGGGATGTTGTCCTGAATCTACTCAAAGTCTGATTTGCTCTATTGTCTATTTGTGCTCGTTAGACACCAACTATGGAG
Organism: Archocentrus centrarchus; assembly: GCF_007364275.1. Lineage (NCBI taxonomy): Eukaryota > Metazoa > Chordata > Actinopteri > Cichliformes > Cichlidae > Archocentrus > Archocentrus centrarchus. Next base: position 36,458,964 of record NC_044349.1, on the reverse strand, counting down.
CGGCTCGTTCCTAACAGCCTCAGCCTGCCCAAATAAAACCACCAGGAACATTAATGCAGTGTCTTTAAACCAGCTGTCCATTTAACAGCAGTAATGTTATCTGAGAGGTGCTGAAAGAAGACAGCCCCCCCCCCTTTCATTGTGCATGTATCAATGCTGCAGTAGCTCCTGGAGGTCACTGCAATGCAACAGCTCAGCCTGCTGCTGCACACACAGACACAGAGTCACGTTTTCTTCACTTCAGAGGACATCACATCCACTTCCATTCATTTCCTGCAGAATTACTCAACCCTTAAACCAGCTCATCACCACAAAAGTTAATGATTTATATTATGGGGATGTTTGTCTCCAAAATGAAGTCAAGTCCCCACAGCGTGAGCAATACAAGCACACAAAAACACACACATATTCTCAGAGGAGGTGGCATTAATCTGCCTGGACTGGTCCAGTTAGCAACAACACACTGAAGGCGGCATAGTTTCTGCTCAAAGACGATGTTTTAAGGACATCAGACAGTCGAGGACATTTCCCTACACTGACACACAATTAAAGATCAATGATATCAATAACTGTGTGTCTGAAATGAGGCCGAAACCTCGTTTAAACCCCCGTGCACAGCTCAGATCGTTTTCTAATCTAAGAAGCATGAAGTGACTCAATACCTCAGATCCAACAACTCTCCCAGGCAGCATCCACAGCAGCAGGACCCTGAAAATCAGGCCCAGCTAAATGGGACGCGGCCGTCTTTAACGTCATAAATTACACAGGCTCTGACAGTCTAATCTTCCTGCTGCGAAAAGGGTCGATGGAGCACACGCTGTGAAGGTGATTGGCTGCAGTGGAGTCATATGAGGTTGTGAGGCTGTTGGAGCGCCTCTCTAAGTGAGACTGACGGCGGATTAAAGTTGGGTTTGTTTCTATTTATTATCATGTCTTAGATGGATGAAGAGACCCCAGTGCTATTAACAAGAAAACCCGAGAGACACAGAAACCAATTTTCTATTTGACTCATGCTATTGATTAACATCTGCTTTAACTCCTGAGGCAGCTCCTTTCAAAAAATGAAGGCGTGCGGTTCAAGACGAGAACTCAGAAAGCTGAGATTGCTTTCCTAGAGTTCTAAAATGAGCTGCTGATTTCTACATTTTATTGTTTTCATATCACTCATATTTTACAGACTGTGGTATAAAAATAAACCCAGAACACTTTGGAGAGATCTCATGAGGACTGGGAACACCACATGATCCTCCAGCAGAGTTCGGTCTCATGGCAAAATGCAAAGATGCGCATGTTAGGTTAACCTTTTTGGATATGAATGATTATCTCTGCATGTGAGCTCTGTGATGAACTGTCCAGGAAGTACCCTGCCTCTCACTCAGTGATGGTGAGACAGGCTCCAGTGTAGGAGTCACAATTTTACTGCCATCCATCCATCCATGAATTTCTGAACCGCTCATCCAGTTCAAGACTGTGGGGGTTGGGAAACCAGTTGGTCAGCTGATGGTGTTTGGTCCTTTGGCGTCTGTGCGTTGATGCACCAGGACACGACACTGGTGAGTCTGACGCTCCCAACTCATCATTTTTCAACGAGCAGGATAACTCCTGTGATTTCAACCCGAAACATCATCTTTTCATAAATGTAAGTTTTGAGTGCCGAAACAAAACCAGTGTGAGTGAGAGAGAGAGAGACACCGACACCACCCCTCCACCCTCCTAACGTGGACTGTGGTGGGTTCTTAGACTCGACTGTTATTTCGGTGGCTGATGTTGGCACAGTTGGTGTATCAAGGCACTGATGCCAGCAGGTATGTAACAGAGAAAAGCAGATCTGACAAAATGGCATTAAATTATACCCTGGGATGGGAATGCAATCCTTTGTCAACCCACATGACCCTGAATTGGATGAGCTGTAAAAGGGTTTGGGTGGATGGATGGATGGATGGGTGGATGGATGGATGGATGGATGGATGGGTGGATGGGTGGATGGGTGGGTGGATGGATGGGTGGATGGGTGGATGGATGGATGGATGGGTGGATGGGTGGGTGGATGGATGGATGGGTGGATGGATGGGTGGATGGGTGGATGGATGGATGGGTGGATGGATGGATGGGTGGATGGGTGGATGGGTGGATGGATGGATGGATGGATGGGTGGATGGATGGGTGGGTGGGTGGGTGGGTGGATGGATGGATGGGTGGATGGGTGGATGGATGGATGGATGGATGGATGGATTGATGGATGGGTGGATGGGTAACTGTAGCATTCATATATTTTTCTTGGCATCTTCTGCAGGCAGGAGTTACCACACAAGAGTTAAGTAAGATTTGGTCCTGTGGCTTACACCACCATCCCCGCAGCCATCTAATTCATCTTCTATTTTAATCAAATTCAGTTGAATTTATGGCACCGGTTCACAACAGTTGCCTCAAGGTGCTTCGTGTTACAAGGTAAAGAAAACACTCGAGGGAGAACCTCAAAAATCAGACACTCACATGAGCAGCACCCGGTGGCAGTGAGAAGGAAGAGCTCCCTTTGAACAGGAAGTGACAACTACCACAACCAGGGAGGAAGAGACTTAACAGTCACATGACACTGAGGTGGACAATAGTATTTTATAGAGCACATTTTACTGAGAGACTAAGAAACTGCTCTACAGCAGAGCAATGGCCAGGAGTTATGAATATTTGAATAGTTATAAGATTTTTTTTTTTAAAAAGAAAGCTTCAGTGACTAGTTTTTGTCTAAAATAGATCTTCCCCTCATTTTTAAGGTGTAGCAGACAGCAGCCATTAAACAAAAAACTAGACACACCAATAAAACCTGAGAACACGGTGAGATCAGATGTTTCTGTGCAGCAGAATCATGCAAACAGGGGCAAAATCATTCTATAAGAAGCCATTTATATTTTTCCCCACACAGTCCTTTGTGTGTTTCTTCCAAACAAAGGGTCAGCGTTAGGGTCGGGGTCGTCACTGGTGATGACGTTAACCTCTCAGGGTTAAACGAAAAAAATGAGGTCCCAGTGAAAATCCTACCAGGGAATGCTAGCATGGCATACGTCTACCACAACTGTACAGTCACGAGAGAGCAGTCTGGGGTGGCAGCAATCCTCGAAGAATACTGGAACAGTCTGTATAGTGTTTTGGGTTGAAATGGCCACCCCACCCCTCGTGGGGACTGACTCCACCTCTGCAGAAGACCTGAACCTGGAGAGTGAGTCCATGCCCGTCACCACCACATACACACCAAAAACACTTCGTAGTTAAAGGTTTGCTGTCTCAGGCTCACACACACACACACACACACACACACACACACACACACCTGATGTTCAGTCTTTGCCCACCTGTTTGTGTGTGTAGACACACACGCAGACAGGTTAAAGGTGACCTCTACTCAGTATGTTGACAGGAATATGGTAAGAACACACACACACACGCACAGTGAACCGTCTCATAACTCAGCTCTGACCGACAATCGAGAATCCACCAGAACACACACACACACACACACACACACACACACACACAAGCAGAGTGAGAGAGCCCACTAACCCGGCGGCAACATCGTCCATACTTCAGTCTTCACACACGGAGATAAATCCACATGTACGGCAGAGTGTGTGTGTCTCAGTTTCAGGTCTGCTGTAGCGCTCCAATTTCCAGAAAATGTGATATGTGTGTGTGTGAGTGTGTGTGTGCGTGTGAGCCGGCTGCTGTGATACTGAGGCTGAGAGCGACGTACAGCTCTGTTATACACTCCAACCTCGATTACTCTCTCTCCTCATCCCTCAGCTCTCCCTCTCTCCTCACCCTCCTCCTCCTCCTGCTGCTGCTCTACCTTTCCTTACCCCTCTTCCTCCCTCTCCCATCCATTTTTCTCTCCATCACAATCCGTTTCTCCTCTCTGCCGGCTCTCCTCCCGGTAAAGACATTCATTACTGCCTCGCGCAGATGAACTACATGAACCATTTATCATCACCAGCACTTCATTTAAACTCGCTTCAGAAAGAATCAAGCTGATTTTTTTGCATTTTAAACAATCATTTTCAATGCAAATAAAACCCTTAATAATAAACTAAAAACAGGTTTTTAGAAACTTTTGCATATTTATTGAAATCCAAAGCTCCAGCAATTGCTGGCAGGGTGAAAATCTGACTCAGTTATACTGTAAAAAGGAAGCGATCAGGTCCTAATGGTGCACACTGTAACCCAGATGGACCGTTCCTGCTTCCAGAGTTAGAATGAATGGCAGCCAAGCAGACGATGGACAGCGAAATCAGCGGCTGACAGGTCGACATTCAGGTGACACCTGGACGGACCGGCTGCTTCCTCATCCAAGTCACACAGGCGAATTTTCAGGTTTGTCATTTGATAATTCAGGTGTGTGTGTACATGACGAGCTGCTGGTTAAGCTGCGATTCTACCCTCACATACATATGACCCCGACCACGAGCGGTTTGTAGTGGCCAAAATAAGGAGAAGAGCATCAGAAATGAGCTTCCTCAGAAGGATCGGTGCAGCCTCAGCGATCGGGTCTCTTGTCGTCACGTTACTGCTAATTGCCTCCTGTGTGGACACCCCTAAAGTCTCTGCAGGCTCTCCAATCCTGGATTTGTTCAGTTTATCCCATTCTTCTTGCAAATCCTTTCAGGCTCCACCAGATCAGATCTGATGCTAAGAAGGACCCCTACAGCACCATCGTGCTTCGCTGTGATGATCAATCTTTAAATGCAGTCTGACAAACTCAGACTGCATTGAGCAGTTCAGCAGCTCTACCATAAAGAGCTGGTCAATGGAAAGTGAGGCTGTTAATCCCCGTCATTAAGACTGCCATGGATCGCTTTGTAGCTGACGGATGGTTGCTACAGTGGGTCGTCCAGTCAGTGAGTAACTGTTTAATGTATTACCCCCCTTGCCCCCCAGCCGAGTTTTATTGGCATCCAGTCTCTTGTCACCACATCACTGTTAGTCTCGTCCTGTGTGCACGCTCATTTAGGCAGCTGACTGAAGACTGCTGCTGGTTCCAAACTTCTCAAACTTTACACTGACTGCTGGGAACACTCGGAAATTCAGAGATGGTTTTATACCCTGCTCTGTGGCACTCTCATCTTTGAGGTCTACACAGTTCTTGGACTTTATGGTATGGACACTCATGGGATACCTGGAGTTTCTCAAAAAACTTCAGCATCTTTAGTTATCTCTGGAACTCTTAAGGTGTTGAGTAACACAAGAACCCTCTCAAGATTGGTTGGAGCATTTTTAGCCTCCATAAAGACAAAAAGATCTTTCAAGATTCCATGAAATCTGGAGCACCTCGTGTTCCTGCTTTAAGACCATGAAACACAGTCAGTGGTGCCCAGAATGTCCTCAAGACCCACTTTTCATGGCAGCACATCAAGAACCACAGAGGCTGGGACCTCTGGATCCTGCTTCAGTTACCTCTAAAATCTGGAAAAGATTGAGACCAAGGATGACTGTGAGCTTCTCTAACAGCTCTCTTCAAACCACTCAAGAATGCTTGCAGCATTGTGAACCTTCATAAAGGCTCAAAGGACCTCCTTAAATTTCCCCAGCTCAGCTCCAGGACTCCTGGAAGACCTTGAAACTCCGTCTGAAGAACTACAGCTTTGAAGATGTGCATGATTAGCACACACAAGCTCTAAATTATGCACTCGATACCAACATGATGACTCTGCTTCTGTGTTTATGAATGTTGAGGCAATCAAAGAGGGTGGGGGTTTGAGGTTAGATGAGGACAGGAAGCTGAGATGGAGACTGATCTTTATCTGTGCATGTACACACACACACACACACACACACACACACACAGTCATATATTAATTCAGACCAGCGTGTTCTTACAGTCTGTGGGGAGCTGATGCAGGCAGCCAACTCTTCTGTTATGATAGCTTATTGATCTAACACACACACACACACACACACCAGCAGCTCAGATCGTCGCCTCATCACCATTCAGGCCAGCACCTCCCCATCAAGTTGACATGACTCACGAATCAAACGCAACTAAACCATCAAATCATCTGAGGCAAGCGAGCGGCCTGAATTAAGACTACTGTCTCTCACACACACACCTGCTGACTGAGGATGGAGGACTGGGTGGCGATGAGTGCATGCTGAGCTGGTTTCCAGCAGCAGTGGGCAGACTGACAGACTGGATGCGCTAATTCGTCCAGTCAGACCAGTCTGCAGTGCAACATGAGGACCTGAAAGCTTGCACTCAGAGGGGCTGCCTCGTTTCATTCAATGCTGCAGGAAGTCCAGCTCCACGTTTTTAATTCTGGACTCTGGAGTCGCTCTGCATGATTCACTTTTCAAAAATAACCCTTCTTTATCTCATGCTGGGCTCTCAAGTTGTTTTAGCTGCTGCCCTTTAAGATACATTTACAGCAGCATGAGTGAAACCTGAAATGACCATATAAGGACATCCCATCTTTATGACATCATGTAGGCCCCAAGACGGAAAAAAAATGATAAAGTGAGAGTTTGCAGCCTGAGCTTTGTGCTCACAGGGATTACTGTAGATACACCGACCTCATCATCAGAACCTTTGGCCGTGTTTAAGACGATCGTCCACTCTGGAACAGGATGCATGACAGGAAATAAGATTTCATTTAAACTTAGCGTTTTAGTTTTTATAAGTGTGATCTGGTGTTATTCCTACTTTTAGCTGAACACCTTTTTAAATAAGACGATAACTATATAAATTAACCTTTTTTGCTGAGACATGACGAGGTTGGGGTAAAAAAGTAAACTCCAGCAGCAGAACAATCTCCTGACATCCGTCTTCCTCCGTACTTGGACTTTCACAGCGAGCTGTGTGTGTGTGAGACGCTTGTTTCGGCTCACTTTCTATTTATACCCTGTTTGTCCTGTTACTGTCTGCTGCTGCAATGACCCAGTTTCCCCACAGACTCAATCAACTTTCATCTGATTTAATTACCTTTGGAATGACTGTGAATACAGATTTACACTCACAGAGCAGTTTAAACAAACTGTGCTGGCAGCACAGAGGAAACTGAGACCCACGGGCCCCAGCACTGATACTACACGTGGGTTAGACTCGGTGCAGTTGTGCAAATGTGTATTGTGATCGGGGTTAAAGTGGGATTGTTTCAGGTGGGGGAGCCCTGAGATCAGCAGACGAGCATGGGGAGCAGAAGTACTTAGAAATAAGTCACATAATAATTTGTTTTGGGAGCTCCAGCAGATTTTTCCTTCTCTTCAGGCTGTAATCAGCTGACCTGTGCTGCTATTCTGATATTTACTGCTCTTTGTGGATTTAGCCAACTAAATTCAACAATATATAAAAAGATATTATCTGAGCTACATGGCTGAGAATTCAGTGAGTGAATCTAATCACCCCCATCAGCTTAAATTTAATTTGACGTCTGCTACCTTTGACGTCCAGCACCGTGCATCATTGAGAACTTTATCATTATACTGCAAACTAACCAGTCCTCACCTCTGAAACCTTCATCTTCCTTTCCTGCATTTTCTTCTCTCACTGGTAAATACACCAACTGTACATTTAGCTCACAAACACATTTTGTGACAAACTCTGCAGAAACAGTTGGTGCATTTTGGGGATATTTGTTGAGCTCCTTTAAAAGTTGCATTAGAAATTTGAAATTCGTTTTCTGTTTATGTTCACTCCTATTCTGCAGCTGCCGCAACCACAGCTTTGCACCTGCACCTTGAACGCGTCACAGGGAAAAGGAGGGAAAATGATGATAAGCACCTGTGGGATGTCATGCTGATGGAGTGATAGTGTGTAAAATCTGTCCTGCAGCAGTAAAAGGCTTTTGATTCTAGAAGTCCATCTGGTGAGGATGAGGAATATAATCCGGGCGTGTGAACTGCTGTGAGAGGTTCAGCTGTTTGCAGCTCTGTGGGGCTGAATGCTGATGTTTCACACAGAAGCTGCTGTTCTTTGGAAAATGGTCATCGCAGCTACAACACTGTTCAGGGGAAACCAGGCCTGCTGATGTATGCATGCACATTATTCAGTCTGGTGGCATTTAAAAAAAGGTGTTAGACTCAAGTTTAACGTCCAGCATGCTTGGAAAAGAACTTAGGAGGTTTAGTGGAGAGTTAGTGAGGTCGGGCTGCCTGTGGCCAGCTACAGAGCTCTGGTTAGGCTAGAATAACACATTAGCTGAGGGAAGATGGGGGATGAGGGTTAAACTGTTCAATAAAAGTTCATTTTGAGGGTCCTTGATGGGCAGAGTCAAACACCATCATACGGCAGGAGATAGACGCAGGAAATGGACCAACCTTCATCCCAGAGAACGTCTGAGATGATCCATCCACAGCACGAGGTGGTTATTAATCTGCTGCTGCCTGGTTTGGATTACCTGCTGTGAAAAAGTCCTGATCTCAGCTTCACGTCCACACAGAGAGATTCTTCTCTGGAGTTCTGCCTCCATAACTCAGGCACAGATATCCAGCCATACATCTTCTACCTGATCTTTTGAAACATGAAGGCACGAATGGTATGACGCACATTCTGAGATATGAAGTAAAATCAGGCAGTCTGATCTGCGCTGCTCCAGAAAATGAAACGAGGCCAGCGCAGCCTCCTCTCAAGGACAGCAGCATCAGCTGAAGGAGGCGGCGGAGGTCTGCAGCTTTAACAGGCTTCAGACTCTGAGCAGGATTAGAAGCAGCTGCAGTCATTAGACCTCCAGCTGTCACTGAGCCGCTGGAGGTCAGGGTTCAGCAGGGTGGGATCCACACCACCAACCAAAAAACAAGCAAACAAAAAAAAATAAAAAATCAGGAGCCTCGACGACTCAGTGTGCATACAGGACTCTCTATTGCAACAAGCTCTGTGTGTGTTTCTTTACTCTTATTGTGAAGACTCGACTCCCTACAGGGACACAAATCCAAACCCGTGATGTTAATCAAGCCTTCATAAAATATTACAGTTAGCTGTAACTGGGGGAAATGCTCCATATACTGTATAAAAGATGGACATTCCCACCATGATGTCTGGTTTGTAAAGTCCTGTTACGAAGCCTCGAGCCGAGTGTCCGTGTCACTGCAAAAACCGGACATGACGAGCGAGCAGGTGAGAGAGAAGGGGAGCTGACCGCCACTCCCCAACAGAGCCCTCTACAAGCAGAAAAAAATAAAACCTAAAGCAAAAAGCTGAGGAGTCGCCCCCTGTTGGACATAAGAAACCATGTGTTAAGGCTCTTCAGCCTCTTTTACTGTCTGTGGGTGCAGAGGCTCTCAAACTGGGGGTGGATCCATGTGAAGAGACACAGAACAGGTGGAGACCCTGCCTGCTAATTTTAACAGTCCATTTAATTTCAATAAAACTGAATATTCGTTTTTGATGTCTGTAAGGCAGCACCTCCTCCCACACAACACAGGTGTCCGAGTAAAACTAAGATAAGAAATCCCTTTATTTGTTCCACTATGGAGAAATTCAGTAAACTGCACCACGGCCGGGGAGAAACGCTGCATTATGCAAAAATTCAGGAACAATGTTTCATCCTTTTATTGTCTAACCTGCAAGTTTCACGGAGAAACACAGCAGAGTGCTCTGAAAGTGACGATGGCTGCGAGCTGGACGGTGATGAAGCTGCAGGAGATGCTGGATAAACACGTTACACAGACGAGCGTTCACAGTACGGCAACTCTGCAACATAAAAATACTCTACGGCAGGTCAAACCTAGACTCTGACATCCCTGATTCATCCCTGAGTCTCCTATTATTACTCCTGAGGGTAAGGAGGCATTTTCATCCCGAAACTGGAATTTCAGGAGCCGTTTTTAAGCCAGTTGATCAAACTGGAACGTTGCTGATCAGGGATTTAAATGTGATCTGTTAAATCAACATGAACCATGTTCACGTCAGCAGGTGTGTAAGTTCTGTCCCGCCATATTTACCCTCTTCATCCCCATTTAACCTTTAAAAGATTAAATCTAACCCGCTCCTCCTCCTCCTCACAGAGCTGCCAATCATCCATCAGTGTGTGAGTGGTGGAGAGCTCCTCTCCTTGACACACTGCAGCTTCTTTAGAGGATCAAACAGCACACACACACCAACGCCTGAGTGTGTGTGTTGTACCTGCAGGATGTTCTGCTGTACTGTTGTACCACAGGTGGAAGCTGCTTTCCTGTCTTCCTTATTCAAAATATATTTCAACCGACCAAACAGATAATCACTAGTATTTGTTGCTAAATGTATTAAAAATATATATATTTCAAGTAAATTATCTGCCATTTCGATGCTATGGATTAATTACATTTTGTTAGATTTGGCCTCATCTCTATAAACTGCATGCATTTAATAAGACATTGGCATAACTGATGCTTTGATGATAATCTTTTATTCCAGAGTTTACATATGAAACAACAATGAAGCGCCAAAAGCTGCAATTCCTCTGACATCCAGCAGAGGCGCCACAGTGAGTCAGTCCCCATAGACTCCCATGTTAAATAAACGTTTACAGCCTGATACAGAAACTGCTTTGGTATCTTCATCACTGCTGTATGGGGGGAGGATGACTCTATAACTCACCTGTTTAACAGCAGACACAGACTTTTCATTTGGTGATGAATGAAATGAAACAGATGCTGAGTCCGTGTTTTGAAGGTTTATATAAATGACCTGTGCTCTTTGTCCTGATGGAATAAGTCTTCATTTAAAGTGGACTGTAAGTAAGATGCAAACATGAGCTGCTTTTGGTACCAGCAGTGATTTATTTCCTCTGGATTGACACAATCAATCTACCATCTGTGGCATCAGATACTTCAGCACGGCACATGATTTATGTAGAGATCTTTCAGCTTCACGATGACGCGCTTTGACCCTGATGCTGTACAGTAAAACCAATCTTCTCACAGGCTGGAGACATGATGGATATTTACTCGGCTGCTCATTCTGCTCCGAGACAAACAACCCGAAACAGCATGTGGAATTGATCTGAATCATTTATTTATTATTGCCGCAGCGGCCAATATAATGTTTCACCAAGAATATAAATAAAACAAGCCGAAAGAGAAGAAGAGGCTGCAGCGTGGCCTGAGAGAAGAGCAGCACCCATTCATCGTTCCCTCCTCGTGTAAACTTTATCGGGCCTGCGGTGAAAAGGCTCTCAGATTCAGCAGAAATCAGGTGCTGAGCAAAAACATTACACTCAGATTCAGAAATGTGTGTTTGCTGCCTGCCATCATCAAATACACAAATCAGACAGCTGGCACAAAACACAACAACAGGTCATAAAAATGTACACTTGGCACAAACCTGTGGACAGATGCTCGATCCTGATGCCAAACATGATACATCTGGCAGTTTAATTCAGTCAAATTATCACCATTAAACTGAAAGCACGTTTCATCAAAAGCTGCAGACAAGCATGAGTTTGTCGAAGCCACAGCCGAGGACCTGCACTGTTCTCCTGATTTTAGAATTGGTTTTGTAATGTTAACGCTGTTCGCTGTTAACAGGCCGGGTCGGTCCACAAGTCCAGCCTGAGTCCTGTCTGCCCCCCCCCTCAGCCCCAACCGGTCACAGCAGGTGGCCCCCCCTCCCTGAGCCTGGTTCTGCTGGAGGTTTCTTCCTGTTAAAGGGAGTTTTTCCTTCCCACTGTTGTCAAGTGCTGCTCAGAGGGGGTCGTTCTGACTGTTGGGTTTTCTCTGTATTTTTGTAGAGTCTTTACCTACAATATAAAGCACCTTGAGGGGACTGTTTGTTGTGATCTGGCACTGTATAAAAAAAAATTTAAAGAAAGAATGAAAGAAAAAATGGGGACTAGACACTGGCTCTCCCAGGGTCCAAGCTAAAAACCAGGAAAGCCGGGAGCACCGAGTCTTCCCCTGAGTTCAGGCAAAAATCAGAAGTGAGCCTCAGCTGTCCTACAGAGTCCAGGATAAAGTCCTGAGACACTGAGCCTTACTTGTCCAAAGGACCAAGGACAAGACCGGGAGAACCGAATCTCAGAAGAACAACGACTGAAACTTACTGTCCCAGAGTCCACGATCAAGACCAAAGATTCAGGCCTGGGCCATCCCACATTAGAGGTTTAAGATGAGAGAAACTGAGGGACCAATGTTTAATAATCTATTCCACTGACATCTGACTTCTGAAGACTCATTTCTGCATTGTTGCCTTTGGAGAGCCGACCCACCTTTCAGCAGGTTCTTTGAGCGATTAAATGGCAGTACCAGCAGAAGTGGTGGCCCCTTCAGGGGGAAGGAAATTGTGGCAAAACAGAATCTGTGAAATGCATCTGACTATTATTGGTGAATCTGGTGGTAGCCCATCCTACAGCCCCTCATGCCAACTTTGGGCCCAGCAATTACATGGCCTACAAAGGCACCAGTGTTTTGTGGGTGGTGGTGGAGGGAAGGGTACAGAATCAGAAGTGATCAAAGAAGAACGGCTCCAGAGTCTGGAGCTCTCAGAACCATTCAACCAGTCCAATTACAGAAACTTTATTAATATAAAACAAAAAAACTTTTCCTGCATCTCTGAAACAAATTACACTTATTCAATACTTGTATTTTTGTTTAAATATGAAGCTCAGATTCGTGGAAAAAGGAATGCACTTTAGCTTTTCAGAATTTTAGTGTCTATGTGCCACACAATCTCATGCTTTAACAGGAGAGACGAACTCAAGAGGAAACATCTTGGACCACAAAGCTAATTCAGCCTAATCCCAAATTAGATGCCAGCTCAGAAAACCCCACACCCATTAAAACCAGAGGTCAGAATCAAAAAGCCGACAGCCCCGTCCGCCCGCTTTAGACGCAGCAAAGCAAACGCACCCAGACCAGAGGGAGGAGCAGACACCAGAAAACCCAGAGAGAAGAGCACTGCAAAGATCTGACAGGGGTGAGAAATAAGTAAACAAATCATCCACTCTGCTGAAACAGGCCTACAGACGGGACGGAGGGACTGCCGGTTCATACAAGGCCTGCAAAGACAGAAACACACACACGTTAACACACTGCTGGCTTCAAGAACACAACCGACACAAACGGCAAGACGAGGAGACACACCAACATACAGCAAGAGGTACATTTAGATATGATAACATATTCTGACAGTCGCATGTTGCTGGAGGTGCTCTGAGCCTTCTTAAAGAACCTGAGATGACACATCGAGATAATCTGAGACTAACTGATCTCAGACCGAGCTGCTCCACAATCACCCGGGAAACACCAACACAAAAGCTCGCCATTTTACTCGATACTTTTAGATAAGGTGATATGATACTCAGACAGCTGATGCCCCAATGATGCAGAAACAACCGTTCTGCCTTTCTTTGACCGTCACGCCTGTTTAACGCTCTGATGGATGAAGGGACGTGAAGAAAAGCACACGGAACGATCCAACCGACGCCGTGCCGGCCCTCAAACGGCCGGTCACTGCAGGGTTCACGCAGACAGACGAGGTCCTGTGAGGCACGAGTCCCAGCATCACACACACACACACACACACTCTTCACCCCTTACACCGTGACTCTGACTCTTAATCTGAACCTTCAAGCAGCCCAGCATGTCGGCTGGACTCTGTCTGTTAGCTCTGCGGTCACATGGTATTGCTGCTGCTCAGTGATTGGCTGATCTGATACTGTGAAAGCTTAGAAATATGACCAAATTAAGGTTCAGTGAGATACAGATGTTAGGGACTTGACCGGACGCCCCAAAAATGTCCAAAGTCATGCTGGTTTGTGTAATCTGTGAGAGCGTGTTGGCCCTCCAGCACTCACTGAGCAGAAACTCCATCACACGCTGCAGGTGTGGTGTGCAGAGGTCTGCCCTATGAAGCAGGTTTATGTTCCTATCAGGGTAACTTCAGTGTTATGAAGGCGGTACACTGCAGACCTAACCTGCCATAGAGGAAGTCACATTCAACGTAACAGACCAACAGAAATGAAATCACTGCCTACTGACCAATCAGATCTCTGGAAAATAATGTCTAAGGGCTTCATCTGATGAGCATCAGTGAGAAATATAGAAAATTTATTCCTGACTATTTTCCTGCTGGCTGCAATTTGATTGTTCTATAAGTGTTAATATCTGGTCTTAAAACAGGGCACCGTTTGTTGAGCTTACATCAGATGTTAAGCAGACCCCCCCCCCCCCCCCCCCCAAAGGATTAAAAATACACGTTTTTTAACCACATAACTGTAACTATGAACTCAACGTAAATACACTTTCCACCATCAGTTTCTGCTGTGTGTTACTGACCTTTGGCCTCCTCCAGCTGCTTCTCCAATTGGTTGGGAGGTCTGTAGGGTGGGGGCTGTCTCGGGGGGGGCAGCACAATCTCCGGTTTCTGCAAACAAACACGTTTATTCATAAAAACATGAATTCTGTGGATTTTGAGTAGGTGCACAGTTCCACATGCGTTGAGCTTCAGGCTGTTTAATTTAAAAGTGCCAACGAGTGTGTGAGTGTGTGTGTGAACACATGAAAACCCAGAAAGAAAATGTTTCTCAGACGGCTGTGAGCGATTTCAGCTTCCAGGAAACATCTGAATACGTTGGATCCTAAAACATCTGGATCTCCCACACCTTCCATCGTGCTTTAAACCCCGTTCACACGAAGCCACGCTCACCCGAGCGCGCCGAGCTCCGGAGGCTGAACCGGCAATAACAGGAATGTTCTGAGGGTGCACATTCAGTGGGGCTCGTGATGCTACACAGCATAGACACAAATTCATAGAAATGCAACACAAAATCCATCAGAACCAGGGAATTAGATCAAAACAAGGACCGGCTTCCTTCCTTTGACTTTCCCAACATTCCTGATTGCAAGAGTTTACTGATCACTTTAAAAGCACACCTGTCTCCGATCAGCAGAGGTGTATGACCCCATTCTCAGCCTGGGACCCTCAGCTGGGTCCTGAGGTTTAAACCAATCATATCTGCTTTGGAACGACAGCCTGAGGAGACGAGGCTCACAGAACCGTCCTTCAACTGTTTTTAATCACTCATTAATCATGTTGGCAGGTTTTATGTCGGATTTTTTGCGTTATTGTCTGGTTTTCTGTTTTTGCTCGTCTGTTTCTAAACTCTGTTTTCAAATGTGTTACATTAAAAAAAAAAAGAAGTTATTACAATAACAGGACACATCACTGATGGGGACATCCTCCAGCCATTAATGAAATTATAAAATTGAGGATAACATCACAGCCTGTGACACATCAGAAACCCTTCAGCAGATGTTTTATGACCTTCTGCTAAACTATTCTGCCCTAATTTGGAGGCCACGCCCTGAACTTTGATCCAAATACTTTTAGCCCCCCCATCCTAGGACATAAACATTTCCATGGAAACAGATCAGAGAAAGTACTGCACTCTGTACACAGGTGTGTACTACATATTGTCTATTTATATACTCTATAACAATGAGCCAGATATAATGCATACTTACAAAGTATCATATTATACTCGTGTATACAGTAATATTACTACATAACCTGCTGATATCAATGCATTATGTATAACATCACTATAATCATAAGGCAACCATGTTTTTTACAGCCAATCAGAAGTTGGCATCACAGGCTAACCAATCAGGCTGCAGCCTTGAACTGATGTTCCTATAAACAGACTGACTCTTTACCTGGAAGTTTCTCACCATCAGCTACAGCCAGCTGTTCAGGGACCGAGGTCAGCTGATAGATATGGGGAATCCACACTTTCTCCATTTCATTCAATAATGCTCAAGTAGGTATAGCCAATCACACAGCACAATATGATCACATGATTAGACTAAGCCAATCAGGCATGAGGAAGAGGCTGCATCTCATTAGCATTATCATAGCATTAGCAGCCTGAAATCCTGTTGTTTACTCTCCACTTCAGATAAATACAGTTAAAGTGTACAAAGGTACCAAACATCCAGGAATATGAATATCATGCTGCACATCTTTGAAGAGTAAAGAACACATGTGCCAGATTTCAGCTCCGAGTGGATTTGGAGTCTATAGACCGGAAAGACAAAACCTCATGGACATTCGCCCGGACGGTATGAAGACGATATCCTCCAGCACAGAATAAAGGCAGTGTGGTGAACAGGCCTGTGGACACGAGGCAGCTCCGCTCTGTGGATTCATGCTGCTGATTCTCAGCGACCGTCTGCAGCACAGACAGACACTGAGCACTCATCCACTACACTTTACACTATGTTACACCAAGAAACTTTAATGTCAGCTGACATTAAGACATTTTTATTTTGTCTTATTTTGAGCCATTTTTTTCTTTGTACAGCTGCTTTATTGCATCATAAGCTTTTTTTAAAATTGCATTTTATTATATTTCTGATGAATTAAGCTCCTTTCTCTCATGTAATTTTACCTTTTTGAGCTCTTTTGTTTCTGTCATGTTGGGAATTATTCTGTTATAGATTCTGTGGTGTTTTGGCTGCTCTAACAGGAATTTTCCAACTTCTGGGAAAAATATCCGAGTGTTCACGTGCTTTTGCCAACAGAGCCTATCTGTTAAATGTGAGGCTGTGGCGCCCTCTGCTGGTCTCTGCAGGACTCACAGTGACAAAGACTTCTCGGTATCCTCACTAATAAAGACCCGGCTCTGTGACGTCCTGCACCCACCGCCTCTCTTTGTGCTCAAGGTGAGGATGGGCGAGCGTCGGTTTCTTACCGGAGACTCGGTCGTCTTCGCTTTGGATTTGCTGTAGCTCGGAGCCGTCAAAGACACGGGCTGAAACACACACATTTAAACACACACTGTAAAAGCAGAAAGCCTGTGTTTGGCAGAAACACACTCCCAAACTGAAACTGCACAAGAATCAGATTCATTTCTTATCTTAATAAATCAGAAGCCTTTGGTTTTAATGTTTCAATCGTCACATTTAGGAGACACGCAGCTGAGTAAATGTCCAATAAATCATCAAACTGACTTACTTAGAAACATGTATTAAAGGACAGAGTTCCTCCTCTTCCACGCATTAAACAGTGACCTGATGGAGGTTTGTTCTGTCTCTGCCTACATGAGCGTCAGAACTAAAAACGAGACTGCAGAGGCCGAGGGGACCCCTCCACACGCTGTTCAGATCTCTTCTCTGTTTTGTGGGTGTTCATGAAGTTTGACCTAGCATCATTCATGGTATGATGCAATGGTGTCACATCACAGGAGACATAACGCAAGTCCTGACTGTCGACTTCTGCTTTATGTGCGTGCCCGCCCGGCACTGTGTTTGTGTGCAGCAGCAGGACAAACACCTGTTCAAATTTAGGCCCAAGTAACCCTAACCCCAGATTCATGTGTCAGTGCATTTAGGAGAACAACTTCCAAAAGCAACAGAGTCATTTAGACTTCACAGAGTCAAAGTCAGCGACTTCGATGCGGCCTGACTGAAAGTTTGACTCGTGAGACTGAAAACGGGGCTGGAGTCAAAGTTTATTCCACAAGTTTCTGCAGCTTCAGTTCACCGTGTGCAACACTGCCTCAAGTGACTCAAGGTTATAACTTATATTACCATATTTACCAGACTTTAAAGTGTGTGTGTGTACCCGTGGAGTCGCCGACAGGCTCTGGACAATGAAGATGACGGGGCTCGGAGCAGATTTGATGGCATTGACTGCCTCCTCGTGACTGGCAGCTCGCAGGTCAACACCTGACACCTGCATGCGTGCGCGCGCGCACACACACACACACACACACACACACACACACACACAGGATTGTAAAAGGTGAGGCAGTTTCTCAGGTTAAAGCAGTGATTTAATGCTCAGCCTGAAAATTTTAATCACAAACTTTCTTTTTTTACTTATAAATAAACGCTTCCTCGTGTCGTGGGTCATTTTAAAGGGGCGTCCACACAGGAAGGGATGAGCACTGATGTGATGATGCGAGACCATCGACCCAGCCATCAGCTCCAGTGTGATGAATGAATTGACTCATTAGTACTCGAGGTTTACGAGCAGTGGCTGCGCTTCGCTGCGACGTCTCTGTGGACGTAACGGGCTGTGACCCTCTCAGTCCCTGCTGATGTCACTAAGAGTCACTCTGAGCTCCACCTCCTCGCCTAGCTTTTCCGTCGGGCTCACCATGCTCGTGCATCGTGGGAATGTGACTCTTGTTAACAGAGAGATGCAGGAATAAGTCCTAAAACCCAGAAAGCAGTCAGAGCTTCATCGCAAAGTTTTCTGAATGCGTTTCTGGTCGGATGCCTGAAATCAGGTGAGCGTTTAACACCAGCTCTCATGTTTGCTCTTCAACAGTGAATCTGCTGGAGAAGACGAGCAGCTCAGCAAGACTGCAGGCGTCCTCGATGACACTCAGCATCATCACACTCCACAAAGCACACTCAATCAGTGCCTTAAAAAGGGCTACAGTGGTGCCAGTCTGTGGAGGAGATCTTGTTGATTATTTTCTGTAATAATCCAAAAGCCTGAGGAAAAATGCTGGTGGCCGAGGAAACCGGGATGACACTAATTTCAGGGTTGGCCTACTATAAAACCATCCTCCCTGCAGCTCTGTGTTTAATCATTTTCAGTTTGTTCTTTTTTGGAGAACCAAATCAACCCCCCTCCCCCCCCGGATTTCAAATTAATTCCTGCGTTTTACTCTGAAGATTATTTGTTTCTGGCCTCGTTTGTCTGCACACTGAGATCAGATCATAAACAGGCCCATCAGGAGGAAATGCAGTCTTACAGATCACATTCAGTTTCAGGCTGCATGTAAACCCTGAATGTCACTCCTGTGTGTGTAAAGAGACCCAGGAATTAGATCCATCCCTACCTCCAGGATCTTGTCCCCGGTCTTCAGACACTGCGTCTTGTCGGCGGGGCTGTTGGGTAAAACCTGCTTGATGAAGATTCCCTGCAGTTCCTCTCCGTTCCTCAGTCGCTTGATGACGTGACGGCCTCCGACGATGCTCAGACCCAGAGACTGACCCTCCTCGGGCCAGACCTCCACCCTGAACACCACACAGAAACCTCTGTTACCCCAACAGGCCTCAAAAAAACTGCTTGTCCAGAACGTGGCAATGCCAAAGCAACACCGTTCAGAGCATTGTTGAAGTCGTCTTTCTAATGAGGTTTTGCTTGGTGGGATGTGTATGTGTTACCTGCGGGGAGGTCCCCAGTGGCTGAATGCAGGTGTTTCCTGTCCCTCCCCCTCCTCTCTTTCAGGTAGATCACTGTGAGCACAAACAGCTGACTGAGCTTTAAACCTCAGATAATCTACACACAGACGCTACAGTCCAGCTGTGAGATGCAGGTCTAACGGGAAATACCAAACTTCAGTGCTGCTTTCTGATGCTTCTGAGAAAAAACAAACTAAAAATGAGGAAATAACGTTCCACGGGTAATTTGATATCTCACAGTCAGTCATCCTTGATTTGATCTGCCATCATGCTCAGTGGCAGTGCTGACACTAAATGAAGCTGGATGATGTCTCAGGTGACTCAGTAACAGGTAACCTGCGTATGGACCTGAACTGTAGCTCCAGAAACCTGCAGAGCATTGTTCACACGGACGTGTTTAAATGAAGTTAGCAGCCTTTGCTGGAGTGCAGTGCTGAGGAGACGACACTTACCGACCCGTCTGCAGCTCTCAGTAAAGTTTTTACCTTTCACACTCATCGAAAAGCAGCTGCACAATTCTAAAACACCATTTTAAACTCGAGATTACAGAAATGATCACAGTTACTGTAAACGCCACAGAAACAGTTTGATTTGAAAAACTGCATTTTAAATGAAGGATCTGAACAAACCAAACTGCTTGAAAATCAGCTGTGAATTCAGAGTCGTGCTGATCTCTGCACACGAACATTAGGAGGCCCTGAGACAACATGACGGCCAGGTTGACGCATCAGTCCAGTCTGTTTATATCTGTGTTTAAACTAGCAGACGGTGAAGCGGCTCTCCTACCTGTGGCCTCCTCTGATTGGTAGAGCGGCTCCCCCCTGACTCCGCCTCTTCCTCCTTGCGGTATCAATCCTCCTGACAGACCTCCACAGCAAGAAGAAAAACCAAAACAAAACAGGAAATTTCACTGATTAAATTCAGTGATTATAGTTTCTCAGGCTGGTTTTAACAGGATTATCTGGATGTTACTGTAAAGTTTAAGTGATGAGGATAAACTTTGAGCATCTGGCTCAGATTGAGTGTGGGGTTCCTAATAAAGTGCTCACTGATCATGCTAAAAATACAAACAGCAAGAAACAAATGAATTATGGAGAAACCAGGCTGATATTACAGCATGAGAGCAGCAGAGGGCACCACAGCACTATGAACCCACCAGAGGGGCGCTGATGGAGGAGAAACAGACTCACAGTTTCAGCAGCTGTGTGACTGCGTGGAGGTTCATGAAGCCTCAGCGGTTTGATTCGCCTTCACCAACAAACAGAACTCTGTTTAAGATCTTCCTCTGTGGTTTGAAGTGCACTTCAGTGACTTCCTGCTGTGCGTACCTTCTAAATCCACTGAAGGCACCTTTAATGCAACAGTGAGGACGACGTCAGTCTCAGTGTGGAAACGTCAGCATGTAACCACCCTGAGATAAAGCGTTTGTTTCCAGGAGATTGTGCCTCCCTTAAAATGCATCCACGGCCTTTTTAAACAGCACATAAATAAACCTTTCATTTTCTGATTGTAGATGATAATTAATAATCCTAATGAATATCTGTTTGCTGGTGTGTGTACATGTTAGCATGTTGGAAATGAAGGTGAGCGGGTGACGGTGAGTGTGGAGGTGCAGCAGATACTCACTCAGTGTCGGTGTCGGTCAGAGTGAGCTCAGAGTCGGCTTCGCTGTCTCTGGAGTCTGGAAGACCTGAAAAGACACACACACACACACACACACACACACACACACACACACACACACACACACACACACACACACACGTTTGTACTGCTCTCATTGTGGGGACCCTCATCATCACCCTTCACCGTGAACTGGAGGACCCCTGAGCCTGATCTCAAAGTGGATCTCTCTTAACCAACATTGTGTTGCTATTATTGAGGTTATGAGTTGGCTTTTCTTTGCAAAAAAAAAAAAAAAAGTCATTTTTCCTTTATTCACCGCTGAAATCTCGAGTCCTTAGACAACTTCTGATATGACCGCCAACAGGAAAAACAGTCTGAATTTAAAAGAACATCGTTTAGACTCAGTCTGTCCTCACCCAGAATCAGCTGTCCCACAGACGCGATGCTTTCACGCTCTGATCCCTGCAGGTCTTCCTCCTCCTGCGTCTCTCTCCTCCAGGCCTGAATGGAAAAACCACAAAATAAAAACAAATCAATTTTTTTCCAGTGCTGTTCCTGAATACATACAGCTGCAAAGCAGGTCTTTTGTTCTGACTTTTATCTGATACTGCAAACAGCCAGGAAATAAAAACTGCAGTTTTTAGATTCTTGAACAAACTAATGCAAAAAAACCCCCAAAAACTTCAAGTTCACTGATTATAACCAGGAAACACACTGGAAAGTCCGGAGGATGCAAATTTAGTCTCAGTGGATGAAAAATCTGCTTTTTATTATTGGAAAACCCATTTACTGAATAAAAATAAAACTGTTTATAATCATGAAACTTCCAAGTTAATTAAAGAAGTATTCTCTCATTGGCAAAATAAATACCTACATATTAATTCTGGACATTTTCTTTCTAATAGACTGAAAGAATCGACCGGCACATGATTAAAACCTCCGTGCCTGCAGTTTCTCTCCTTAACCCGAGCACCTGAGTCCAGGTACAGCCTGGAGGAGACGTGAGGGTTCATGTGTGTCCAGCCTTTTTCATGGTGTTCACTTCCTGCTCTGTGTGAACGAGTAAAGAAACTTCTTCTTGCTTGTCCACCTTGAAGCTGAGCTCTGCTCTCTCACCTCCTCTGCTCCTCCAGCCCGGGTGAGGGAGGCGAGCTTCCAGTCCTCCCACGACGGAGGGGGCTTCCGATGCAGGGAGCTTACAGCCTCCTCCGGCTTCACCTCCTCTTCATCAACAGCCATCTCCCTGCCCTCCTCCTCTGGCAGGAGGTCAGAGTTCAGAGAGGAGGTAGCGTAGCGAGGGAGACCATCCAGGATCAGCTCCGGCTCCTCCTCCTCCTCTTCTTCTTCATGATGAAGGCTCTCTGAAAGGATGGGGCCCTCGCTGAAACCCTGAAACACAAACATCAGCAATGAGCAAGAACTGGGAGACAAACTTCCTGCTGAGCTGCGATAACAATCAGATCCTGATTTTTTTTTGTAATCTTAAGCATAATAATGACCACAGGAAACTTAACCTGCAGCTTCAGGCTCATTATTCCCGAGCTGATTTCAAAGAAACGCATTCACTGTCTGACTTTACAAACATGAAAAAACAGGAAGTGATTTTTTTTTTTTTTATGATGACGAATAGATAAATATCATCTTTTTGGCATTTCTATTTGTGCATCCAGCGAGACATTTTTCACTCGCTTGTTTTCTTTGGCTCGTTTCCAGTTTTTGTGATACCAGGACGCACACAAAGCTGCAGAGACACAATCGTGGTGTCCACCAACAAACCTGCTTCTCTCCTGAAACTGGGACACGCTGCACGAACCAACAGCACTGCAGGCCAAAAAGAATAAAAGCAGCTTTTAAAGACAAATATGATCGACCGCTTATCGTTCTCTCTTCTCCCTGGAACGGTCTGAAGCTCACAGAAGGATCTCTGTGACTGAGCAGTGTGATCACTTTCAATTATGTTACCTGTTTGCTCCGATTTGCTTTATTTGACTCCTGTGTCGGTTTATGTTATGCTTGATTTGATCATTTCTGTAACCTTGTAATGCTCCATTTTTGGCCGGGTCTCCTTTATTAAAATAAAAACACAGATTTTAATCTGAAGGGACTTCCTTGTTACATTTTAGAAAGTGCTGCATGAGCAGCAATCGTTGGGTTTGCCTTTAACGAAGCGTCTTACATTAATTATTTTGCATGTATTTTACTTTGTTGCTTCATTCTTTTCACCTCGTTTCTGTTCTACAGTGTTTAATTATTTTTAATGACTAATTTAACATATGCCCAGGAGACAGATGTTAAAAATGGGCCAATTGGATAAAAGTGAGACATTTGCAGTGGGGATGAGTGATGTCTCTGGAAAACAAATAAAATGAATTAAATGAATTAGAATCTACAGATGCTAAAAGGATGAAAGGAGCCAGAAATCTGAAGAACAGAATCCAAACAACCTTCATGATACAAGAGTTTTTCATGTGAAAGTGTGAGACTGTCTCTGCAGCTCGCACTAAATCTAAAACTCGCCCGACTTTGGACATTAGCCTTCATCTCCAACTCCCCAAAGAGCCTCCTCAGCAGATACTGAGGGGATATCCTGTTCTTAACATTACGATGCAGACATTAGCCCGCGCCGGGAAATATTAATGACAACACTTAGGCTAATTTCCATCGACGAAGCCTCATCGTCAAGGACTCTGCTCCTCTTCTTTTAATTTGGGCCCGGGAAGCCGGCCCATCACGGCCGTATAATGGAGGTGAGGAGCAGACGGCGGCAGCAGCAGAGAGCTCATAATGCTAACAGGATGTTCTGCAGACTGATGCGTATTGGCCGTGACTGCCTGGCCTCATATTCATAAGATTTAAAGACGTTGTCATTTAATATCTCTGCCATTAGACGATGAGGACAGAGCATCAGGCTGCGGCGTGGCGGTTCACGTAAGGATCCTGAGCGACTGTCTTTACCCTCTCCACTGCAGGGAGGGGGGGGCTGCAGAGTCACATGACTGCATCGCCATCCTCACCAAACGGATTCACTAAGAAGGCTTTTTTCCAAACTAAAAACACCAGCTGAGAGAACAACAGCTGCTTCACTCCTGCAGGAAACCTCCAGCCAACAGCTTTCCTCACAAACCTCTTCAGCTGCTCAGCCAGCAGTGTGACAGAAACGGAGGTCTGCGGTTAAAATGATTCATTCTTTACTGCCGTGAAGCTGGAAACAGGTCAGTCTCACCTGTGTCTGTGAAACCAGCACCAAGTATTTAAACTGAAGAGGCCTCCACTCAGAAATTAAAAAAAAAAAAGCAAACTGCAGATTTGATAATCACAAATCATCACAGACAAACGGAATCTGGGAAAAAGTTTGAAGTTTGTTTTTATGTGAAGGTAATATTTAGGAGATGGGATGTCAGAGAAGCTGAAAACGAACAAAATGATCACTGAATTACCAAAACAGTTCCTGATATCTCGTTTAACCAGTTTGGCTGCATTTTTCGGAAAACACACCACCTGTAAATGAAAAGGTGACCTTTAATGGATTCCTACTGCTGTTCTTAAACAGTCTAAACCACTTAAAACCAGGCGTCAAACACTGGGGCTGAAAACTGAAGCGGCACCAAAGCCTGCAGTTCCACTGTTGTCCAGCAGAGGTGCCAGCAGCAGGTCAGTCCCCACAGACTCCCACGTTAAAATGTCCAACATGTTTACACCCTGCTATAAAAATCTATTTCCCCTTCATAACAACTGTACGGAGGAGTTTATGCATTATTAGGGGCGTGGCCTCTTTGACTGACAGGTGGACAGCGACACAGGTGGCTGTAGCTGCTAGCTGTCTGCTGGGCTTTACCTCAGCTAACTAGAATCTCTGAACTGGACTTCTGCACCGAGTTTGTGCTGT
The DNA here is from genome assembly GCF_007364275.1 of Archocentrus centrarchus. Taxonomy (NCBI): domain Eukaryota; kingdom Metazoa; phylum Chordata; class Actinopteri; order Cichliformes; family Cichlidae; genus Archocentrus; species Archocentrus centrarchus. The sequence goes on along the minus strand of NC_044349.1, from coordinate 36,434,354 downwards.
TGGAGCCTTTTGGAGCATTTTTAATGTAATTACCTCACCAATAATACAGCTGCTGTGCTTCACTGGACTAACAGACCGTCCAAGAAGGCTGTACTCCAGTTTGCTGAGTGAAATTCTGGGATTTTATGTGTGTGTGTGGGATGCTCCATACAATCTGTGCACTGATAGCCAGGCTTGCTAACATTAGCTGGTAATGCTCACTTCAAACAAACAACATGGCCCCGGCTCTAAAGCTAAAACTGGACTTCACAAACCAAAAGGTGACGTGTACATCTTTTATATATGACTGTGTAATCCAGTGAACAGGAGTCGGGTGCACAGATCTTCAACCTTACTTTACTTAAACTCTTATAACAGCAGAAGAACTTAACAGGAAGTACTGCAGAAGCTGTTTGAAGCTTCCTGACGTTGCCTGAAGCTGCTGCCAAATGAACCCAAAAGGTTTCATCTGCATTTGAAAATGTTACCTATTCCATTTTGCCCAAAGTGGGCAGCAGTCAGACTACTGGGCTGGAGACACTGAGCAGTGTGGTTTTACAACCACCTCAGTAAAACAAAGTGAAGCAGCAGTAAAGTTGATCGCTGGTGTTACTGTGTTGTTGCAGCTTCGTCCTCTGTCCTGCTGGTCGTTTTCTGTAGTATCCAGGTTTTAATCGGCCGAACGGTGGCCGCAGCAGCTCTTTATCTGCACAAACACGAGCAGAATAAAGTGAAATGACGGCAGCAGCTCGTTCCTGCACATGACCTCTAAAAGTTAACGAGGCGTGGGCGTGTAACGGGGGTCTCTCTCTGGTCAGTGTGACAGAGAAGGATCCAGCGGTGAAGTGACAGCGCCGACCCGGCTGTCTTTATGGAAACCCATCAGAGACCTGTGGGCTGTGAAAAAACCTCTTCAGCCAAATGGGCTGCATATAAAAGAGGAAATAAAACAGCAGCGCAGAGGACGGCGACGGCAGACGCAGCACGAGGACACGAAGAAGAGCAGAACTCAGCAGAAACCAGCAGAACAAAGAGGAGCTCAGCGGCCTGATGCTTTCAGTCTGAGTTTTAGCGGCATCAGCCGCAAAGACGTCTGCCTTCTGTTCAATACAATGCAAATAAACTCCTCATGTGTGGAGGATCAAAAATAGCCCAAAGTAAATTAAATTAATATGCTATTAAATGAACAGTAATGAGTTACAGTGAGGAGCAGCAGCTACTTCCTGTGACTCAGGTGGTAGAGCGGGTTGTCCACCAACTGGATGGTCGGTGTCCTTGGGCAAGATCCTCACTCTGCTGCATCCATTGGAGTCAGACGAGGTGCTTAGGTTCAAGAAGAAGTGCTTCTATGAATGTGTGTGTGTGTGTGTGTGTGTGTGTGTGTGTGTGTGTGTGTGTGTGTGTGTGTGTGTGTGTGTGTGTGTCTGGGTGAATGAGGCTTGTAGTAAAAAGTGCTTTGAGTGCTCAGAGCAGAAAAGGCGATCCAAGCACCATTTAATAACAGGAGTGATTTATAAATGCGTGCATTTAAATTAGCTTCATTTTGTTTCTGTAATTATCGTTAAAAAAAGTTGAACTAATTCTCACATTTCTGTATTTATTTATGTACTGACTCCTCCATTTATTTTCTTACACATTTAATTTTCCAAGTTTCACTTTTATTTTTCTAACATTTTCCCCAAATTCATGTATTACTAAATACATGCACACCTGGCAAATTTAGCACTCCACCCTCTCATCCAAATATGGTCACTTCTGATTTTTCCTGTTTAAACACACAACACAAACCAGTCCAACACGAGGAGTCCCAGCGCCTGACAACAGCTGCTGCAAACGTGGTGACGATGCATTAAAAACACACGGAGAACAAAAATCGTCTCGTTCCTGTAAAATTTTCTGTGTTTAGAAACGAGAGTCATGTCTGATCAACGAGAAACAGCTCTTACTCTTCTTTGACTGCAGTAATACTCAGTTGTAGTACTGCAGTACTACGTGTACTGGTGCTGGAGGACCAGAGTGTCCTCAGACTGCCCCCCCACCCCCACCCCTCCACATAAGAGAGATGCTGCTGCTGGTTGAGCTGATGGAGCACTTTATACCATTCAACCATCCCGCTGAGTCAGCAGCTTCACAGAGACAGAGAGGAGGGAGAGGAGGGTGAAGGAAGGTGAAAGAGAGGAGGAGGAGGAGGAAGAGGAGGAGGAGATGAAAGAGCAGAGAGAGAGATGGAGGAGATAATAGAGGGGAGGGAAGCTTGGAGGTGAAGGAACAAAAGTAAAGAGAAGTGAGAGGAAGAAAGCAGGAAGAGAGAAAACATGACATCATGGAGAGAAGTCTGCTGGGTTATCAGCACTAATATCGAGCTCTCCGTCTCATTTCTGAGCTTTTTATTTATTTTAAATGGGCAGCTGAGCTCTTGTCCGAGGAGAAAGGTGCAGAAAGCTGAAGCACGGTGGCCATTAAAAAGACAAATTAATGCTTCAGCTAAAAGCTGAAATCTGAGGGGCAGAAAGGCGCTCTCTTTTGGCCTGATTCACTGGTCCAGCACGCGTTTCCCCCACGAACAAATGACATACTTAAGTCTACGCGTATCTTCATAAGAGAAGAAACTCTTGGACTCTTTGCTTCCAGCTTTGTTTTCCTGATGAATCTTCTGAGACAGGTCGGCTTTCGGCACATCAGCTCAATCTCGTTTGGATCTGACATAAAACCAGCCTCCACACTTTCTACTCACTGCTCAACATCTGCATCCAGATTTTTCTGATATTTAATGAAATATTGTTTTCGGTCACAAAACCCACAGCTGAATATTTCCACTTCCAGGCTGAACAGTTCCATCAAAACATACATTTACTGACTGTGCACACATCTGAATGGAGTTTGGAGGGAAAGTTAAAGATGGCAGTTTATATGCTCATGAATACAAATGCATTAAATCTGCTGATTTCTGACTGCAGTTTGTAGAACATGAAAATATAAAATAATAGAGTTTGGTGTGAAGTGCTGCTGATGTTTCAGACTGCAGCTGCTCCATCGACAGCTTTGTTTTACACATTAAATGTAAATCGGATTCAGGAGGCTCTGTTATATAAGGGACGCCCCCTCCACCATTGTACGCATCATCCAAGAAAATACTCTAAAGGAGTCAATGTCCTCACCACAAACTCTTTGGTAACCAAATTTAAAAGCTCCTGATCAAAAATAATCAAAAAAAGGATCTTGTATCGTCTCTTAAATTCAAACTCGCTCCACTCAGCCCGAACCGTGCAGCCATTTCTCTTCATCCCCGTCACGCTCACATATTTATTTACATTCATTCGTCCCTCGATTCATCTTTCTTTATGGTCAAATGCTTTGGCAGCGCCGTTCATCTGGTATCCAGACCAATAAAGCAAACTGAAGTGAAAGGAGAGCAGAAAGAGAAGATTAAGAAAGAAAGATTTCCATTTGGAAGATGAACAGAGATGGAGGGAGCAGTGCAGCGAGGGAGGAGGTGAATAATGTGAAAGAGGACGAAATCTTAATGGTCCAATTAGTCTGGACCCGACTGATTAACATTTCTAACAGAGAAAGTTAGAGTCCTCTTTATTAGGTGCACCTGTAAAGTGCTCTACGACAGATCTGACCTTTCTAACATTTAGGCTGACGTTATTCTGCTTCTCCTGATTTCCTGTCGTGTAGCTGCTGTTCCTGTGTCGGACGTTCATATTAAACATGTTCCTAATAACGAGCTCCGTGTGTGTGCAGCCGTCCCTGTGAGCCAAAACCTCGAAACACTCAGTTTAACCACAGTTTCTTCTACTCTTGGATCTGGATGAAATCTCTAATAAGGTCATCTCAGGTCGAGACGCGAGAGGGGCAGCCAATCAGAGGAAAGCTGGCCTTAGGAGGGGTTGAAACAGCGTGTTTTGCACCAAGGCCCACTGTAAGATCATTCTGAGCTGTGAACCATGTAAAGATACACCAACAGATTTCAAAAATAAAGAAATGGAACTGAAAATGAGCAGAATTTGTTTCTGAGGCTTCAGCTTTAAGGTTCAGGGTGAGGTTACTTTATTTACACACACAGGTACGTACAACACATCACATCAGATACAAAAGCTCTAAATTGTTCATCTGAGTGATGTTGCTGGAACAAATCTGTTTAATACCTCGTTTTTACACCTTCATTCAGAGGGAAGGAACTCACTGAGGCTGCAGGGGCTGCGCGGGGTCGAGTAAAAAGGAAGCAGGTAAGCGTGTGCTGTACAGAGAGGCCGAGCCCAGCCGTGGCTCACCAACCATCGGTATGACACAGAGAGAAAGGACAAAACGACTCAACATCACAACAATAACCTGAGATCACCGTGTTTTGGTCACTGTGGAGCCAGAACACCCCCACCCCCCATTCTGCTGCATATGAATGCCCCCCCATCTATAATGGAAACAACAGCTTGGAAAAAGCTCCACATCCTCAGACTGAACACAGTCCAAACTCTCTCTGTGTGTGTGTGTGTACCTTTGCCACAGGTAGTGCTGTGCTGCTGTCCTGGTTGCGGTCCTCTCTCCTCTCTGGCGCCTCCACCTACACAAACAGGATGCAGATCAGAGTGAAATCAGAACATGAAGCTCCAACTTGAGCGTTTCTGCTACAAACTGCTCCTCAGGTTCATCCACTAGAGAAAGATTTTACATGAAAAACTATAAAGAGGAATGTGGAGGCACGAGTGAAGGTTCACAACATCTGCAAGGTGCAGCCTGTTCTTTAATAGCACACCCAGTGGAGGGCCGTGCTAATATTTTATTAGGGAGGAACACTGCTGTTCATTTTATCAGATCTCAGTTCAGTCCTGTGATGCAGCACCGCAGAGCACGACCGAAGGAGTTCCTCTTTTCATTTTAACTCCGGTCTTCATAACAGAATAAACTTTCCCGCTCATGGATGGACGAACACTGAAAGTGGTTGATTTACATTTTCAGGGATAAAATTCTGCCGGCTCAGACCAACGCCTGCCAAGCTCAGACTGACCAGTCAAAGGTCTGAACCAAAAACGAAGGTCCAGATCCAACAGAAAAAGTTTTGACCCTTGGGTGCTGCTATGGCTCAAAGGTTAATGCAGCTGAGTTAGAGCTGGAAATTTTGGACTTACCACCAAAGGCTTTCGGATGCCCAGGCGGACTCTACCGGGTGGAGCAGACTTCAGGACCTCCACAGCCTCAGCCAGAGTGAGCGCATCCAGCTGGTTCTGGTTGACCGACACAAGCTGGTCTCCAGGAAGCAAACCACCGTGACGATCTGCTGAACCACCGGGTACCAGAGATCGGATAACCATCACACATCGACCGGGATCCAACGGGTCCTGAAAGCCAGAGAGGAAAAGTTTTAAGACGACTGCTGCTCCCGAGAATCTTTCAGTGACCTTCATAAGTTCACCCTCTAAAGTTCTAAACACCCCACAATTTTATCTTTTTAATCATGAACAATAAAAAACAGATCAATGAACTTAGTTTCATTCAGTAGTGTTTCCCTGGTGGTCCACGCCCCACAGGTTGAGAACCACTGCTCTGTGAATGCACAGGTGGGGACATTAAATAATCAGGAAGCACACCTGAAACACATGCTGGTGTCAACGAAGAGCTAGTAACACACAGCTTAGCGGCTTCGAATGAGTCGGCCCTTAACATCGAGTGACATGAAGAAAAAAGGACCGCCAATCATCGATCGTCCAATCGCCCAAACGTAATGGAAGCAGTCATCACTGCAGTCATTTTAATCCCATCCAGACCAACATCCTCATATTCTGAATGAGAGGATGTTTGATTTCTAAACACTCACTCAGGTTTATCTTCCTTCTCTTCTGTTTGTGCTGAGAAACGCATTCATGTGTGTTACAGATCATATTCAGTCATTTGATGAAGATTAAACTCCCACCCAGAAATATTTAAAATGACCAGAAAAGAGTGACTATGTAACTAATTTAGGTCCCATATCAGCAGCGGTTTAAGACGGAGAGAAGAGGCATTTAAACTCTGAGTGCTTCGTCCACTAAATCTACACCAGAAACCAAAATTCAACCAAGACACAAACTTTAACACTTTCAGTGTTCACTGACCCAAGATCAGCTGAACCTTAATATGGTTTCTCATATTTCAACAACTCAATGGAAACAGACAGCAAATTAATCGGCACACGTTCTCGTTTCCACCTGGAAGCGTCTGATGATAAATAATCAAATCTAAACAGGAAACGACTCAGGAAGGGTCGACGCAAAAATTTACAGGCTGCTGTCAGGAGGAGGGAAAACAAGAGAAAGACAGAGCGGCTTCAGACCATCAGAAAACATCATCATCATCATCACCACCACCATTCTCAGCTCAGGCAGAGCAGCTGAGGAAAGGCAGGGGGAGACAGAGACCAGAGAAACAACATTTACACAAACACAACCACACACAAACATGCAGAGGTGAGGAAGAGGAGGCCGGAACATGGAAATACACTGAGGATGTTCAGGGACCGATGAAGGAGAGCGAGAAGCAGCTCAGGAAAGACAACGAGAGTCTCCGGACTTTAAAACAGGGCCTGAACGGTTGATGTCAGCAGCTCCAACATCAGGACATCAGGCTGTGGAAACTCCGACCTGAGGAGCCTTCAGCTGTTGGAATCACTCCTTCTGTGTCCTGTTTTACACCAAGATGGAAAACGGGAGTAAAACCGAGATAAGAACACACACAAAAAACCCAACATGAAAAACTCAGTGATGATGAACTAATGTTCTCAAATACTTTCATTAAACTCAACCCTGTCATAAAGTTAAAGGCTGCACGAAAAACCCCAAAATTTGAACGAGTTCAGAAGGAAAATCCATTTCCTCCAGATGACACTCATCCATCGTCTTCTGCTTATTATTCAGGGACGGGGTAGGGCCAATCCCAGCTGTCACAGGTCAAAAGGTGGAGTACACCTGCACATGTCACCGGTCTATCACGGTGCTTACACAGACAACCGTTCACACCTACAGTCGAGTTAGAGTCAGCCGTTAACCTCACGTGCACATCTGTGGGAAGAACCCAAAGAGAACCCACACAGACATGAGGAGAACAAGCAGACTCCACACAGAACAAAGTATTACAGGTGCTCAGAAATCATGCTGGAAGTCTGAATGAAAACGAGTCTATAACCCCTTCAGTCACCGCATACACAGTCGTGTACATCACTTTCTATACTTTTACATTGTAATACATATTGTATATATGTAGGAAGAAGATTTTTTTCCACTAAAATTGCCGTGTTTATTTAATCAAACGACCTCCTGAATATAAAAGTTGAGGCCAGGCTTTGTGTCAGCACTCTTGAGGGTCTTCTTACAGACTTCACCAGAGCACTGAGAAAATCATCCAATCATCAACACAAACATCATCATTTTTCTCAGCTCTTGGCTCTTTATGTGGATACGAGCAGCGAAGGTCCGACCGGCCGCTGCTGAGGGCACCGGTGCCCAGACTGACAGGTTATCTCATTGTGGACTAAATATGTAGCTTTTATTCTTAAGAACGACTAAACACAAACAAAAACTGGACAAAAACCTGAACGCTGTGTAGCGTACAAAAGTAACCCGAAGTACAGTGGGCGTCTGTAGGATTGGTCCATCCGTGTAGTCACATTCAGGCTTTGCTGCTCCTGTTTCCTGACTTGACTACACGACAGATTTGCCTGCTTTGTTTTTCTATATTATATTATTATTTCCTTGAAGTTCTCAAATCTTACAATCAAATACTGTTCATTAAAAAAAACAAACAACAAAAAAAAAAAACGTCTTCCACAAACTGCACATTTAAAGCTCTTTTGCGTCAGTAACGAGTAAAAAAATGTATTGTCCCTGTGATTTCTCTCAGCTGACGGACTCGAACGTACAGACTTAGGAAAAGTTCGTCCACAGTGACTGATCAGCGGACAAATTTGTGGTTTCGACTGAATTAAATCTGTTTGTCTTTATGAAGTTTAAAACAAGTTGTGAAAGAAGTAGTAGTATAAAAGTCTGCAGGTGATTGCTTTATCCTCCATCAGCGCTGCTCTCTGCTCCGAGTTTTTAACCAGAGTAACTGTGAGGCCGGCCCAAACCCAAACCCCCCCAGAGCCTCTCGTACCAACTATAAAACCCTCTCCTGGTGCGAGCGGATGTACACAGTGTGAATTCCCCGGTGTCGAACCCTGGGCATCGCCCGCGCTGCAGTACGAGCTGCCGTGCCAAGTTTCAGGCTGCCAGAACAAAGCCGTGCTGTATTTTTAGACTGAACAACATGGCTACAGGTGGTGAGGAGTCAGAACTCAAGTCCTCCACTCCTACAAGATCCTCCGGAAAAAGAAAGGCCGCTGCAGTCAAGAAGTGGAGGAATCAGAAAAACGTAGGAGAGAGGCTGAAAAAAAGAAATTAGAAGTGTATCTGCCAGAAGTAGTGAAATGTTTCACACACACATAACAATGAGGAGGGTTTTTGGTTTTTTTGGATATGTAGGTTGCAGGGCGTCTGCACAAAGTTAGACTTTTTAAGACCTTTATGATGCCAGTGAGAATCAAACTCAGGAGGTTTGATTCACTGAAATAAACACGAGTCCGAATATTTTAGGAGCTCCCAACTTTACATTTTGTGATTTTATGAAAATCTATCAGGACCTTTACGCGCCTCTCAGGTTTGATCACATTTCTAACTTAAAAAACAAACTTAATCAATACTCGCTTGAAACATTTGGACTCTGTTTCTTTTTGTTTCGCGTGGGCATCTTTGTAAAAGTTAAAGAAATCTTAATGCAGTTTTCGTCCTGGATCACTGGATCTGCCCAGTTTGCCCAGTCAGGCTGCATGCGCTTCATGGACTTTGAAAAGGCTTCTGAGGACAGAATTTAGGATTTTATTGGAGATGAATTTCGATTTTGGATTTCTACATTTTTCATCTGCAAACTTCAAAACAAAATACCCACTTGGAAACTTGAGCGTAGCTGCCAGAAAAGCAATTACAAAGAAATAACTGCAGCTTTGACCAATCAGATCAATCACCTCCTCCACGAGACCACAGGAGGGTCAATCTGAACAAATGTGGACAGAGTACATCTCCCCAAAATGTCCTTCATGCGTTTAACTTTATTTTATTAGCACAGTTTTTCTTTATATTTATACATTTATCGCTTCATGAAGTCATTTCCCCATGTTCTGTTCATGTGTTACTGTTTCAAAATTAAGAATCACATGAGGAAGCTGCATAAGCACTGACGCCTGAGCAAATGTTTTTGACTGAGTGACTCTAAAAAACGAAAATTGAAATAAATAAAAGAGAAGGTGTATGAACACCAGGTGAGAGCACGGTCTGCACTGCCGGGGGTGAATCAGAGCCCCTCCCGGTGGGCGGTGCACTCCGCCTCTGCCCTTTGGCATCAAGTCATCATTTTCATGGAGAGAACTTTTAGACGCAGCCAAGGCAGGGTTTCCCGTTTGGCGGTCTCAGGATCCCGTCATTGGTTTTTTTTTTGGGATATGTCATCACTGACCTCCAGCTCACACTGCAGCAGGTTGGAGCCGAGTGTGAAGCGGCGGGAATGAGAGCTAGCACCTCCACCTCTGAGGCTGTGGAGCTGGAAAACAGTGGAGTGGGAGAGTGACAGATGGCTCGGTACCAGACATCATGGTGTTTGTTCTGTGCCGTGGTGGGAGGAGCCAGAGACATCGATCCTGTTGGCGCCTTGAATGGAGCCGTTAATGAAGCCATACCGCGAGTAAAACCTGCAGGAAAAGACTGGAGGAAACTCAAACTTCTTGAGCCTTTTTTAAAAATCAGATGTGACTGATGATGATTCCATATGTGCAGTTTTTATGTCGCATCAATCATTGAAATCAAAGTTGTGGATTTCTCCCCATTTGCTTAGATTCCCAAGGCGGCTGCCAGGTGGTGAGAAGGTTTTAGAAGATGTTTGGAAGAGTGTTTTTCTAAAAACTGACTCTGGGAAAAAGGAAGAGTTTTTCTTATAATCTGGTGATGAATCCTGTGACCTTTATCCAGAGGTGGCAAAAGTACTGACATTCTGTACTTAAGTAGAAGTACAAGTACTTGTGTTAAAAAATACTTTGGTAAAAGTCGAAGTACTGGTTCAACTTCTTTACTTAAGTAAAAGTAAAAAAGTACAGGCTCTGAAATTTACTCAAAGTAAGAAAGTAAAAGTAGTTCTTTGGAGGACGTTTCTACCTGCGATTTTTGTGTAAAGCTAACTGAACCTTATTATATATTATTGTAATAATATAAAATAATACATGAGAACACAAACGTTATTCCAATCTAAATTTGAATTCTAATGAATGGACTCAGCTTGAATCACAAACTGTGAAAGGGAATTTAAGCACAGCTTTATTCTCTGTGTCCTCCATAGTAGAGGGTGACTGTGCCTCCACCTAAACACCAACATGAGGATACTCAGGGGTTACAGTGGGATTCAGAAGGTGGAGGAATCCTAAGATCAGCTGTAGTGGCTCTGCATGGGGAGAAGAATCACAGCTTTCTATTGTGAGCTGCAGTAAATGATGTTGGTGTGCAGGCTGTGATCAGCTGACCTGCTGCTGCTGCTGCTCTGAGGTTTACTGCTCTGTGTGGATGAACTGAACTCACAAAGATGTAACCCAGTATTTCACAGCTATCTGAGCTGATCTCCATCCCCTACACTGACAGCATACAGGCTGTAGAAATGTTGGATTCAGTGAATGAATCTCAGCATCAGCAGCTTTGATTCAAACTCATCTCTGCTGCACTGATGTAACCTGTAACTCTGACCATGAACACAAACACTGTGCTCCAGTCCAACACAGAGCTTTACTGTAAATACAGTACAACAAGATAACCTGTTTATTACGTACTAAACTGCAGTATTTTCATACAATCTTTGAATACCACAAAGTCAGCATACTTCAGTTTATTTTCCAGTCCTTACCTTTAACTCTAACCTCTCTTCTTCCTCTCCTGTCCCCTTCCTCCATCTCTGAGTGAACTTCTCTCTCTTTGCTCTCCCTGTAAATACAGCAGCTCTTCTTTTAGCTAGCAGACACACTGTGTGACAAACTGCACACACTTTGTGTGTTTGCTGATATTTGTTGAGCATTTAGAAACGTTGCATTTACCTGCCACACGTTACTCCCTTCATGCTCGCTCCTCTTCAGTAGCGCTAGCTAAGCTGTTTATGTCCCGCGAGCATAACTTACGGATTCGGTCCGGCCCGCTGTGACCCCTGATTATAGCGCTATAAATGAGACATTAATTATATGGGTTTGTGTATTTAATCCCTTTGTACCCGATAAGCCCCGATGATGGAGGATACGCCAGTACGATTGTCTCTTATATGTTAATATTCCGCCGATTAGGCTCAGATCGCTTGATGACTGACGGCGCACTGACCGGAAACGCAAACTTCTCCCTGACGTGTTAAAAAGTAACGAGTCTGTTTTGAAAATGTAAGAAGTAGAAAGTACCGATACTTGTGTAAAAATGTAGGGAGTAAAAGTAAAAAGTACTCAGAAAAATAAATACTCAAGTAAAGTACAGATACCTAAAAAATCTACTTAAGTACAGTAACGAAGTATTAGTACTTCGTTACTTCCCACCTCTGCCTTTATCGCGCGATGCTTCACGATCTGAAGCCACATCTTTTTCGTCCTGTAACAGTGTGTCTGTGATGTTAGCCAACAGGAGGACAGAGTCCATGGCACAAAGATGGGATAAAGAATAATGCCGTCCTCACACCGTGACCCACTTTCTGCTTCAAACCTGAACTTCAGCTGTTCCTCTCACAATCAACATGCTCCTTCGGTCTTTGGAGAAGACACGCTTATTTCTGTGGTGTGAAACTGTTCACATTGTTAGCTTCCACTAAAATCTGACGCCTCTATCAGCCAGAGTCCAGACAGACACATCAGCTCTCCTCTTATTGCCTCCAACCATCTTTCACTCAGCTCTGACAGGCGGAGAGTCAGTAACAGGAAACAGTTTGGCAGGAACACCGGGCCGACATGCCCTTGGGCGAGAGATACAGAGAAAGGAGAGGAGAGAGGGGGTGAAGATTCGTGAGGGAAGTTGATTCATTTTATTTTGTTAAATTTGATGTGAGTTGGTTTCACTCTCGATTCTTACTGCTTCAGACCGGCTTTTTAAAAAAATCGTATGTCACGTAAACAGGACAGAAAAAACAAATGTAACGTTTGATTTTCAGACTGCTGTCAGCTGCTTGAATCCAACGTTTTCAGGTTTTCACAGTGAACACAGGCCCAGGAAAGCTCCACTTCTGCTCGTGTAAGCAAGCACCTCTGATACCTACTGGACTCCTTCCTGCGGACGTATGAGCTGCGCAACAATGAGGAGAACCAGAGGCAGATCAGAGCAGATCGCATACCGACTGCTGAGCCCACTGTGAAGCACAAAAACCAAGCAGACCAAGTTGGATTGAGCCAGTTCTCCCATTTGGCTCAGCTGGTCTGCTCCACAGGGGCCTACCGATGATCAGTTTGGAAATCCAAAGGGAACGCAAACAGGTTGGCCTGAGCTGGTGGTGCTCTGCAGGAGATGGCTAATCAGGAGACAGAAACAAGGAAACATTTTCCAAGCTTCCTTCATGATTTTGGGCCCACAGAGCATGCTCAGTAACCTCCTCTTCAGTCTGTAAAGAGTCACATCTGATGCTGATATGCAGACAAAATTCTAATGTCAGGTTTCCAACAGTGAGGAATCTATGTTCACTGATTTACAGCCGCTCCAATGAAAAATCGCTCTGTGGAAGTTTTAGTCTGCACGGATGGGTGCTGCTCGGAAAGCTGAAGGTCTGCAGAAAGGAAGCACATCAGATAAAAAAAGATTTAAAACTTCAAATCCTACAAAGATCTGCAGGAAGAGGCCCGGGATAAAAATCACTCCCCAGAAAAGGATCTGATCAGCTTCTCATTTCTTATTGTGTAGTTAACGTGTCTTATGAACAAAAAACAACTCATTTTCACCACACACACACACACACACACACACACACGCAGGCCTCCTGGGCAGATACTGTGTGTGCAGGCTGACATGGATGTAGACCAACTGGGAGTTAACCTGGAGCTCGCTCCACCGCCTCAGTTAGATCTGACGCAGGAGGAGGAGGAGGAGGAGGCAGAGGTCTTGGAGGTGAAGCTGTGCCTAAAGATAAAGCGCCGAAGCAGGTTGGGGAAAAAGACAGCAGACACACCAGGGTTTCCCAAATTCACTCCCCAGACAGCGATGAATCTAAAATTTTGCACTGCAAAAATCAGACGATGTTCACTTTAAAACATCAACATTAAAACATCAGCTTCACTCACATTGTTTCATGAGTCCTGTGAGGAGACAGGAAATACACACACGTACCAATACACGCCCATCTGAATGTCAGACAGCTGTCTGTGTGAAAACAGAGCTGACTGAGCATTAAAATGTCCATCAAAACATTTTGCCACCATTTTCCACCATCCTTCATTTATTCATTATTCATTCCTTAATGTTCCTCTTGTGACCCCCAGTCTGAGGCTCTGTGATCCTGCCTGGAAGCATCTGCACCTGCTTTAGCCGCGTCCAGCAGGTATTCAGACAACTCGATGTGATCAAAACGGATTCTTTAAAATATACTCGACTTGGCTGCGATCCCCTTTAACAATGTTTTCTTGTGGGTGTCCAGAGGGTTTACAGATAAAGATGGACGCCACTTTCTGAGGACCTAAATGTTACAGCCGGCTTCACCGTGAACGACCACATCAGCTCTGCACGTGAGGAATGTCAGAAACTGAGCTGGATTGAAACAGATCGTCTGTCGGAGCAGAAAATCTTTGAATATTTGACCTTTGAGAGAAGGAACAAAAAAACATCAGACAAAGAGGCTGTTAAAGTCTGCTCAGATGTGTTCATGAGTAACTGACCACGTCCAACGTTCCCTATCAGTTGATTCACTCGGAACAACACACACAGTATAGGACGGGATATCACACCTCCACGTGTCCTGGCTGAAGGCTCCTGTGTTCACGCCTTTAAGGCAGATGACCTGTGATGACATATGTGCGGCCCCACCTGCACACATATATGCCATGATCACAGTCATCCCTCAGTTCTTACACTCTGATGTTTGTGGAGAAAGTGCTGGTAAGGATGGCCGTCTCCTCTCAGAGTCTGGGCCCTGGCTTTGTCCGGGTCTGAAGGAGTTTCTGGTCAATGACCCCATAATTAGCTGAACGGACCACATGGAGCACGTAGATGGGTTAGCTGAAGTCGAGCCAGAACCATGCAAGCGTGCTGGCCAGCTTCAGCCTGAGCAAGCTGCTTACCAGGATGATGATGACCTGCTGGACATAGAATATACTGCCTTTATCGTCATTATGCAGAATATACAATGAGATGGGCCTGGACTTGCATGGTTTGTTGGAGGAGCAGATGGGCCTGTTGGAGGCCCAGTGTGCCGCCTCTGCTGCGCCAACCGGCCGAGACGACGTGTCCCTTTTTTCCCCTCTTTCGCAGCAGAGAATTTGCAGGTGGACTGGCAGTCTTCTCCGCCAGCTCAGAAACCACCATGGTTTGTGTTCCTGGCAGCTTATCTGCCCCCCGTCCCACAATCATAGCGTGGGTGGCACCTCGACTCTTCTGTCCAAGTTCTGCAGATTCTCTGCATCCCAGCTTGACATGGTTTACCCGGCACTGCCTGTGCCATGAATTCTGTCACTATGCTCCAGATACACCAGGTGATGTGCCTGGTGGAGCTCGGGTCACTGGTTCTGCCATACAGCGCCTCTCCTTAATAAGGTCAGAATCACCACGGACCACATTCTCCATGTGTCCCGCTGTGCGGCGCTCTCCCTGGGCAGAGGGATGGCTTCAACAGTAGTGGTGCAGCAGCATCTGTGGCTGACCCTCTCTGATGGGTACACGGCTGTTTATTCGGACAAACCAGTGTCAGCTGTTGGGTTATTTGGGCAATCACTTGAAGCCATTCTGGCCAATTTTGAACTGAGGAAGAAGCAGACAGAGGCTCAGCGTGATATTGTCCCAAGATAATGAAACGCAGCCAAAGCTGGCAGCTAGCTCTCGCAGCCCCGCCGTTTCTTTCCCCACTGGCAAGACAGCGGCGCCCACTGCACAGCCTCTGGGTCGGGATTGAATGGAGAGGCCGCTCCAGCCGCATTTTTAACTCAGGCATTTTTGTCCAGTTCTGATGGGCGAGCATGTCTTAGTCAGGACAGACAATTCAACAGTGGTCTCTTATATAAACAGGCAGGCAGGGACACGCTCCCTTCCCCCTGTCTTAGACACAGGGTTTTGATTTTTTTTTTTTTTTTTTTGAGCGTTCATGATTCATTTTGGGTTTGAGAATCATTTTTACTTTGTTCACCTTTTGTAACAAAGGTTGTATTCTTTATATTTTTCCTTTTTGTCTTCCAGCAGTCTGTGCCTGTAGTTTGCCTTCTGATTCCTACATCTTAGGCTATGTTTGGGCTGGATCTCTGTGTGTCTCGGTTAAGTAACATTTAGTTAGTTCCCTTTCGTCTTCCTTGTTCCTCGGTTGGGTCAAGCTATTTTTGTTTTCCCATTCTGTTGTGTGTGTCTTCCTGTTTTATTTTGGTAATTGTTTTCTGTGTCGTGTTAGGTCTTACGTCCGTTGTCTAGTTTTCTCGATTAGTTTCACCTGTCTTCCCAGGTGTTTCCACCTGTTACCTCTCCACTCGTTATCTGGCACGTGTATATATTGTCTCCCCTTGTCCTTTGTCGTGTTGTCACTCACAGCTGTCACCTTGCCCGGTGTTTCATGAGATTTCTGGTACTCGGATTCTCCACTAATGTTTTGGCCTTTGTTTTTCCTGTATGTTACCAGGATTAAAGCTGCGTTTTGAAATTATATTCTGTCTCCTGAGTTCTGCATTTGGGTGCTAATCCACAAAGATACAAAACCAAACCATGACAGAAGCAGTTTATGAACTCACATTTATAACTTGATGTTCTTCATTCTTTTTTCTATTCTTGGCTCTGCATGATGTCATAGAAAAGGGGTATCCTTATATGCTCATATCTGACACAAAACCCCCATCCTCCTGCTGTTTGTGAGGGACAGCCAATGAGATTATCATCTTAAAGGGGGAGGAGTTAAAACAGCTTGCTTCAGACAGAGGACAAACTGAGGGGTTGAACCGAGATCCAGTATCAGATAAAGGATTATTTTGAGCTGTGAATCATGCTAAGAATAAAAACATGAAGCATGAAATGGAAGCAGATAAGGTCCACTTCAAATGTGCTTCATCTGAGTGAGTAGGGCTGCAACTAAAGATTATTTTGGTGGTTGAATAATCTGTCAATTATTTTATCGATTAGTCAATGATTATTTCAATCTTACCTCACCTGTTCAAGTCTGCCCACCTGTTACCACCTTGTTGTCTCTTCTCACAATTAAAATAATGACCCATAAAAATACAAGTTTCTGCACTATTCAGAATGAACGCTAATAATAATGCGAGAAAAAAAAATAGGAGCCAAAGTAGCTGGTCCTATTGTCCTTCACTCGTTAGCTATCATAACTGAAATGGTACCACTTAGCAAACATTATCCATGAGAGCTTGTTTCCGACAGGTAAACTAACAGAAACATTACTGTACAAACATTCACATATATCTACGACACACTAACGTACCCATCATACCTGTCAAGTTTTATAATTAAAAGTATGGGAAATTTTCTGCCACCCACTGAGGTCCAGTTGTTGTACCGGATTTATTCCCGCTGTCAGCACTAACCTCATGAGAACTGCCACCCAGGCTACTGCAGGTGGCAGTTCTCACAAAGCGATTGACAGAATTCAGTTTGGAGAGGCACAGGAATGCTTTTTTTTTAAATTATTACATTATAATACAGGAAGTTTATGGGAAAATACGGTAGTTTCCCGGGCAAAACGGGAGACTCGACAGGTATGGTACCCATCCAGAGCTGATGTCACAGCTCCAGGGTGCCGGCGTTTTAAACGCTCAGCACTGCAGTGATGCTGCCGTGGAAGGAAAGCTCTGCTCTGCATTCAGCTTTATTTTGTCTTCTGTCAAATGCTCCCACACCTTTGACAGTCTGTTTCTAATTTCTTTCATTTTCTCCTCCCTCCTCTCTGTTCTGTTATTCCGTTACTTTCTTCTTCGTTGGTATTGTTGTTATTGGCACACAATGGAGGCAATACCACCCCCATATCGTCCTGTAGTGTATTGCAGTTCCAAAAAATGAATAAATACATTTTAAAAAATCCCATGATAAGCAGAAGAAAATGGATGGATGGGTTTTAAAATACGACGCTTCTATGTTAAAATTCCACGTCGACTAATTTTTGTAGTCGACTTCATCGATTACGTCGATGAATCGTTGCAGCCCTACGAGTGAGCTGACCACACAGCAGGGAATGCTACATTCACACTGCAGCCTGAAGTGACCCAATTCCGATTTTTTGTGAAATCCGATTTTTTTGGCGTGGTCGTTCACATTTCCAAATATATGCGACTTGGATGTGATCTGTGTGTGAACAGCAGATGAACCTGAAAGTGTCCCGCATGCGTAGTAGAGGATGCAATAACGTCACATGTAGCGAGCGCTTAATGTTTGCGGAAGTCACACGTTTTCCTTCCCGCGTCCGCGTAACGGGACGCAGAATAGTGACGTTTGTCGAGTATCAGTGACGTGCCGGTCGGATGAATGCGACCTGGCCGTACACACTCAGGTCGCATTTGAAAAGATCGGATACGTATCGGATTTAGGACCACATATCCAAGTGGCCTGGGTCGCATTTGAAAAAATCCGATCTGTGTTGTTCAGACTGGCATGAAAAGATCGGATACAGGTCGCATGAGGGCGAAAAAATCGGATTTGGGTCACTTCAGGCTGCAGTGTGAACGTAGCCTAACTGATGGCAGCAAAACCTTCAATAAAAGGTTTGGAGCATAATTAAAAAAGAGGAACAAGACCGATCACAGATGGGGAAATCCTCCCACCATTAATGAAAATATAAAATGAATGTCAGGATAACATTACAGCCTTGCCCTAAACTTTTATAAATACTTTTAGTTCCCCCCCAGGTTAGTAAAGATATTATTTATGTTCCATCAAAAATAAATTTTCAATATTAACAACACTCATTAAATCAAATCCTTTGTAAGCATGCTGTAAGACATATATAGGTGATTGTCTTTAACATTTCTACAAATACTTTTTGGTAACTACATCCTAGAATAGACACAAACATTTCCATCGAAACAAATCAGAGAAAGTACTGCACTCTGTACAAGGGTGTGTACTACATAGTGGCTATTTATATCAATCAACAATAGCCAGATATAATGCATACTTTGAGGTATTCACATCATATTATACTTGTATGTACAAGAATATTAGTAGATAATCTGCTGATATCAATACATTGTGTATAACATCACTATGATGACGACGATGATGAATCGTCTTTATTTCAGACATATAAAACAACAAACCAATACATACATATACTGGCATATATGTATACACACAGACATGCCCATACCCAGAAACACGGACAGACAAAAATCAAACAAAATCCCCATGCCTGAAATGGAGTAGGAAGAAGTATGCACACACTTATTAATCCCTACCCCATGCTCAACACTTAATTAATGTACAAAGTTCACCTTCACCCTCACACCCCTTCAGCACATGTATACAGTAACCCCACAAAACAAGAGAAATCCTAAGGCAACCATGTTGTTTACATGTGAGCAATATTGCTGAGCAGTAGGTATGGCTTTAATATTGCTCAATGATGTACTATTTATGGCCATAAGTCATCCCTGACCAACATGTTAGACGATGCTCAGTTAATCAGAAATCAGCATCACAGGCTAACCAATCAGGCTGCAGCCTAGAACTGATGTTCCTATAAACAGACTGACTCTTTACCTGGAAGTTTCTCACTATCAGCTACAGCCAGCTGTTCAGGGACCGAGGTCAGCTGATAGATATGGGGAAACCCACAATATGATCACATGATTAGGCTAAGCCAATCAGACATGAGAAAGAGGCTGCAAATCATTAGCATATATTATCATAGCATTGGCAGCCTGAAATCCTCCATGTTGTTTACTCTCCACTTCAGATAAATACAGCCAAAGTGTACAAAGGTACCAAACATCCAGGAATATGAATATCATGCTGCACATCTTTGAAGAGTAAAGAACACATGTGCCAGATTTCATGGCTCAGCTCTGAGTGGATTTGGAGTCTATAGACCAGAAAAATAAAATCTCACGGACAGACGCACGGACGGTGTGACGACAACATCCTCCTGCTTTATTTTGCGAGGGACAATAATAAAAACTGAAGTACACAAAGATGCCTATAAGGTGAAGCCACCTGAACAGATCGATAAAATAAAAAATTGTTCTGGATATTTTTTTGATATTTCAGGACCAGTGAGGCAGGTCTGATTTGTATGAACAGCAGTCAGAGCTGCAGGTGCTGCTCTTACCTGGTAGTCGAGGATGCTGAAGCCGAGGCCTTTGTCTCTCTCCTTCTGCAGCTCTAACACTTGAATGTCCTGGGACCACAGAGCCAGCTCTCCATCCTCTTCCTCCTCTTCCTCTTCTTCTTCCTCCTCCTCTTCCTCACTGTACTGAGTCCTCTCCTCCCTCAGCACCTCCTCCACAGGTGAGATTTGCTCCTGACAGAAATATTCAAACACCAGTTAGTGTGAACACACAGAGCACGCTCAGTGAGACATTTTCTGGCTTTCAGTGGAAGTTTAGTTTTTCACAGGACATTCAGACATGAGGAGGAGCAGCTGATGAGGAGCTCCGTCCTGAAGGAAACCTTCATGTTCTCTGAGTGATTTCTCTGTGCGCCGTCCACAACATGAACTCTAGCTGCTAACACTTAGTAATAAAGAGATCTGAACCGAGCGGGAGCTACATCTACCACTAAATGCCAAAGCATTTAGTGGTAGATTATGATTAGAAAAATGTTTGGTAAAGTAACTGATTAAATTGCATCATAATGACACAGGCTAAAGAAGAAATCACAGGCAGTTTGTGGGTTAAAGGTGAACTCAGCAGGCCTGCAAAGCATTTTGAAGAGTAAAGAACACATATGCCAAATGTCATGACTCAGTTCTGTGTGGTTGTGGAGTCTAAGGGTTCTTTTAACAAATGTTCAGGATGTCAGGAATGAACTCTGAATCTGAGTTTAACGACTTGATTGACGACCTTTCTCCAAAGAGCCGCAGCAGAAAGTCTGTGCTATAAGAAGAACAGTTTTCACTGCTGTTTCATTAAAATTTGTGTTTGAATAGCAGAAACTGAACCTGTCAAAATTACAAATCTAAGTCCAAAGGCACCCACGCTGTACCCGGCTGGTGTTACTGTGCACCCAAACTCAGTGTGCTCAGGACAGGAACATGCAGCGCCCTGCATGAGTAGGAGGTCAGCCTGTGGCAGGTTTGTATGTATGGCCTGTGCTCACAATAATCCATCTATGCACAGCAAGCGTGTTGTGAATAAAACACGGGAGCAATGGATGAACCTGCAGCCAAACCAGCTGCAGACGACACCTTTCTGGATGTTGGACTCTGAGTGTATTTCTACTCTGAAGATTTTTATTCAGATAACGTGTGTGAAAATCCTTCACCACCCTCTCTTTACTTCAGTGTCAGATGGAGACAGCGGCTGCAGTGCGACCGTAAATGACACCAACACACAATAGAAAACTTTTTTTTTTTTAATTTTAAAAACACGGATTCTCCACGGGAAGTTTTTCCAGTCATGTCACCGGTCTCACGCACAGCTGACAAAATCAGTCCACTGGATTTTTCTCTAAACTGGATACAAAGTGTCAATGAACATTTTTAGGTGATCTATGCACCCGAGCCTCACCATGCACTCTGGCTTCAAACTCCCCTGCCTTTAACCCTTCCTCTACATGTTGGTGTGTGTGGCGGGCGGCTGCAGAGTGAGACAGTTACCTGCCTGACTGCCTGCTGTGGCTGGCTGCTGTCGTCTCTCAGGACTGTCTGACTGCAGAGCATGGACGACAGCTTCATCTCAATCTGACAAAGGGCACAGAACACAGGGTCGGTTTGGCACGAGTTTTTGCAGGTGAAATTAATCGAAAAAATTAGACAACGGAAGTAAAACCTAACACGACAAAGAAAACAATTACCAAGAGAAACCATTTTTCATGAGCTGTGGGAACCCTGTGACACACACTTTGCGCTGTGTTTGTTCATGCTGAGGCTGGAATATCATTTAGTGCAAACTTTATGTCACAATATGATCAAACTGTTTCCAGTCAATGAAAAAGGTTTAAGTGAATAAATCAAACTTTAGTTTAAAACCACCGCATCCCTGTTCTCACCTCCTCCACACCATGCTGCGACTGTCTTGCTGGTCCTGGTTTTGGTTCTAGTAGTAGTACTGGTTCCGATTCAGGCTCAGATTCTGATTCTGGTTCCAGGTCGTTGATCGGGTGTCGGCAGCAGACCAGAGTGAACGGAGGAGGCACCTCTTTGAGGAATGACACCACTTCCCTGCGAGACTTTCCATACAGCTGAACATCATTCACCTGCACAGGAACGGAAACATGATTTACATCCAGGACTTATCTGGCTTTGCATGATGCACAACATACACAGACATGGCTGCACAGCTGCATCCTTCCTGATGTCCAGCAGGGGGCGACTCTTCGGATCATATAGAAGTCTATGAGAAAAAGAGCTCAGAGTTGACTGAGCTCAATAAACACTTTCCTGATGAGTCTATGGTCTCGGTCTCTGTTTCAGCTCTTACTGTATAAAACATGATGTTCAATTTGGAACTTGTGGTTACATTAATAGGGGAGGATTCAGGGTGGGGATACATAAAGATAGAGAAGTCAATACCATATGACCCCCAGCTCCTCTCCAGCTCCACCTTCTTAATAATATATGACCACTTCTGGCTCCAAATTCTCAAATCTCACTATCCTACTTTTTGTCTTTGTGATGATCCATGTAAGCTTTCATGACTTGTAGGATTTGCAGGATTTGCTGGTTTACCTCCAGCAGCTCGTCCTCTGGTCTCAGGACTCCGTGTCTGTCGACGGGACCTCCGGGGGCCACAGAGGAGATGTAGTGGTGACCGTCAAATGAGTCCAACTCAACCCCCAGGCGGAGAGTGTGGATGGGCAGCAGCTTTGATGACTTCTGCAGCTCTTCATCATCTTCAATGATGGGATCCAAATTCACCACCTGATAAGACACACACACACACACACACACACACACACACACACACACACACACACACACACACACACAGTGGGGTGTGAACATCAGCAACACTGAATTTATGCTGAGCAGTGAATCATTTTGAATGTGTCGTCTCACCAGGACTTGATAATTCGGTCCAAGAGCCTGCTCCCATTTAGCCCTCAGTTCTGCCTCTGTGGCTACACACACACACACACACACACACACACACACACACACACACACACACACACACACACACACACACACACACACTTAGAACAACTGTCTCCTAAGTCATATTAAAGTGATGCAAAACAAGTAAGTAGTACAGTATGAGAGTACTGTAGTACTTTTAACAGGAGACACATTGTGTATCTGAATTAATAGGGAAGCAAATATAAGACCTTTACACAGCATAGAAAAACTAACAAAAGGCATCACAAATGTAGGACCATATGACGCGTCACCAGGTGGTCTGACAGACCATCAAAGCTTTCACTTGTCTTCAGATACAGACCATGATAAACAAAGCATTTCCTAATGAGGAAACTACTCATTAAGGTACAGGTCTGACAAGCAGCACAGGTAACAGCACCATCCAGAACAATCAGCACACAGCTGGAGTACTGAAAGAGCCGACTTGGCACACATCAAGGGGTCAAAGATCAGCGGGCCTGGACCAGAGAAACACCAAGCAATGAAAAATAGAAGGAAAATGACCACAAAACACAGAAATACATCTAAGATGAGACTCATGGGGCAGTTCAGAGCAGAACAGTAATGTGACCTCTGCATGGCCTTTTTCAGAAATGTTTTTGGTGGAGAAATAAGCGCCTCCTCTGTGGTGGGCGCGTCTGAACGACCCTGAAACTGCCGGATGAGGCTCGACGCTGAGGCTTAAACCCCGGACCGACCTGAGACCACAGAAAGCTCTCCTCGAGGAGCTCGTCCTCCTCCTCCAAACATCGGCATTAACATGAAAAGCATCTCATCTTCCTATAAATGTTTGTGCTGCTTCACGCCTGCCCTGAACTCCTGCTGTTTTTAAACTGGATGCACTCACGACTACTGCTCAGTTTTTCACAGAACAGGTCGAGTACAGCAAACACACTTTCTCCATATAATACTCACATCTTTAAAGACTACATATCAGTTTTTCTTTTTACTGGTGCTGTGCTGAGTGTTAAACTGTTACTCCTATTGCTGTTTTCTGATTTTGCTTTTTATGTCAACAACGTTAATCACCCAATAAAGTCAAATTTATCACAGTGATTTCTGCGAAGGTGAAACGGCTGCTTTGTTTTGTGGGTCTTGTCATTTGGACACAGAATCTCCACCAGTCTGAATACAGTTTAGACTCCTCTATCAGCTGATGTAGAGGTCATCCAGTGACTGCAGCAGTGGTAAATGGATGTGGACAATGAATGGATCCAAACCACCCTCTGCAGGACAGGCAGCTGATACAGGGACAGATGCAGGAAATCTTTCCCAGCTCACACCAGTTCACATGATTAGATTTACGCCACATAACCAGAACACCACTGCCCTGTCACTGCTTCCACTATGACATCAGGTGGCATTAATTCATTCTCACCTTTGCTTTGACACTGAAGAGTTTCCTGTCCTCCCAAATGGCAGAATGAATGAGCCATCGAGATCAAAATGCTGCTGATATGAGTGTCACACTGGCAGCAGAATCAGAGGAGCACCCGGCATGTGTGAACCGGTCATGTGGCTGAACGCTTCATGAATAAGTGAAGCTGCTCGGCGGTGCAGCTCATCGCAATGCACTGCTTAAATAAACTGTAAAGTAAGCAGGCTGCTAAATCTCAGCAGAGCAGACATGAAACAGTGACAGTCGGAGCAGATTACAGAGCGCTGCCGGCTGATTTCAGGGAGGAAGCCGCCGCTGCTGAGCTGCACAAAAACACCTCCATGTTCCCACCAATCTGCTCGCGTGTCGAGGTGCTCTGAAGCAGCTCTGGCAGCCCCACAACAACAGCCTCTGATTAAATTAGCATTGCTAACCCCGGCCTTCACACAGCAATTAATCTGCGGCGTTTGGCTGAATAAACGGGGCAATACATCGCTGCGAGCCTGTCAGACAGCTCGGACGCTTTACATCTGTCGGCCGGGAGCAGCCAAGCGGCGTGCTAAGTGTTAGCGTGGCGTTTTGGCCACTTAGCAAAGCTAATGAGGAATAAAAAGAGAGGAAATAATTCAGCGAGGAGAGCTGTTAGAGGCCTGCATCACACGTCTTCAGAGGCTTTTAGAGAGAAGGCTTTTAACCGCCTGATCAGCATCATTAAACACATTTATCTCTTCTTTATTTACAATCATATGAAGTATTAAAGAAGTTATTTGTCAGTAATAATAACAAGAAGTGAGCAGATGAGTTTCAGATACAGAGATAACATGATCCCATTGTTACAGTGTTTTAATTACTCTTACTGAAGTGTAACTAGACTCTAAACACACCCTTATGGTCTATTCAAAAACATGAACTGATGCATAAGAAAGAAGAACAGGACAGAGAAGAGGGAGAAAAATGAAGAAAATGAGGATTAAGAAGGCGAATAGAAAGCAGAGAAGATGAGGATGAAAAAGAAGAAGAACACACACAGTAAAGAAAAAGATAAACAAGAGAAAATGGAGAAGAAGAAGAAAAGGGTAAAGATGGGGACGAAGAAGTCAAAGAGGAACAAGAGAGGACAAAGAAGAGGAAAAATTCAGTGGCGGAGATTCACCACCGAGGACGAGGAGATTACAGATGCTGAATGAATGTTATTTATATGAGTGTGGTCCCAAAAGGAAAGTCAAAGGGCCTCCTGTAACTCCTGAAATAACCCTCCAGCCTGAACTTGTAGTTTGAGTCCGGATCAAACTGAATCACCATAGATGTTCAAACCGAGCAAAGCCACGTTAGCATCAGGAGACATTCTCAAACAAACAGACATGAAGTGTTAATAACGTGAATCTCCACTTGGAGGAAGATGATGCTGTAGGTATGTCAGGTAAGGCTCTTCTGTATTACTGCAAACTGCAAATAAAACTAACTTCAAGCCTGTTTTTCTGTCTCTGCAGTTCTACTACCATCGGCTGGTTCTTATTCATCAGTATTAACTGTCCATCAGAGTCCTTCTTTTCTAAAGTTCCTTTTTTTGTAATTTCATCTAGAAAATCTGATGAAAAAAATGTTGCATTTTTCTACTTGTTTTACAGTTTTTCCTGCTGATATTTCTGTGGTTTTTGGCCTGACAGACTGGTGAAGCTGAGCAGTTTGGCCCTGAACAGCAGTTAGTGGCACAAAGACCTGCTCGCCAAAGGATCAACTTCATATTTCAGCGACTCAGTGTTATTTCCAAAGAGCCACAAAGAGTTCAACTTTCAATTTAGATCATTTGGAGAAAGTGTGTGTGTGTGTGTGTGTGTGTGTGTGTGTGCGCGTGTGTTCTCTCACCCCTACTTAGCTGTGTTGTGTTTAGGTGTGCTGGTTCCTGCATCATCATCGTGGAGCCAAACCCAGACGAGTGAGCTTTCACCTCCAATGACCTCCTCAGAGACACTCGAGATGACTCCCGCTCCACTGACACACACACACACACACACACACACACACACACACACACACACAGGAAGTCACCAATCAGATTTGCCTGGTATATCTAAACATGTAGTTTTGATGAGCACTGAAATGAACGCCCAGCGCTGAGACAGGCTTCTATAAGGATTCTGGATCAGCGCCGCTGTCACTGTCAATTTACAGACAGCACAAAGGCATCAAGCAGAAACAAACATGTTTACAGGCTGACACAGAAACTGCTTTGGTCTCTGGAGATAATTTCTCCCTTCATAACAGTTGTACATGGGGAGGATGTTTCTAGATCTCACCTGTTTAAATAAACGCAGGTGAATGGTGACACAGGCGGCCGTAGCTGCTAGCTGTCTGCTGGGCTTCATCTGAACTGGACCTCTGGACCGTGTTGGTGCTTTTTTAATGCAATTATCTGACCAATAATATGGCTACTGTGGACTTCATTGGATTAACAGACTGTCCAAGAAGGCGGAGCCTCAGTTTTGCTGAGGTTTTCTGATTGGATGATACTGAGCACTGATTAGCAGGTAGAGTGCATCGCAGGTGGCTGGTAGCTGGTGTAATATGGCCCTCTTTTACTCCTCCCTCAAACCATCTCATCTTCACAAACCAAAACGAGTCCTGTGGCCATCCATTTCAAGCTCTCAAGACAAGCGTGATGTCAGAGAACCGACAGACATCAGCTGGACTCCACCGTCGAGTCAAATGGTCACTTCTGGCTCCAGGAGAACCACCGAAATGCTAAACCTGAGGCTGTAATTAGAGGTTCATCGATCTCTCCCTAAAACATTCATTTTTAGGATTTCAAGGAAGCTTGGAAATGACTGTAAGACCATAAAATATGAAGAGCTAGTTTATCAAAAATATCACTAAATCTAAATAAATGTGCCATTTAATATATTTTTTAAGCAATGTGAAAATCTTGCAGGGTTTGGTTGGTTGTTGGTCTATAATTAATTCACTGTGTCTTTCTGAGATCCTGACAGCAGCCCTGTTAGTTAATCCATCTAAACACGCAGCAGATCACCTGAAAGCCCTCTGCTCACTCTGACCTTTGACCTCCTGACTGATGTGTATTTATTTAAGCTCATTTTCCTGTCGGGCTCTTCATAACTCAGCGCAGATAAGAGAGCCACAGAAACAACCAGATTATAACAAGTTAAAAACTCAGCTAGTTTCTCGCTCTGTGTTTACTCAGTAATGAAATGAAAAGACGTCTGGAGGAGATAAGAGCCTCGCGCTGCTCCTCTTTTTTAAAAAATCACCTGCATTTCTCCGACCTAGAGGCTGACCAGTGCAGGCCAGCCGACCGCAAGACAAAAAAATGACCCAGAACCGGGCAAATTAATCTCCGTGGACGCTGGTGAAGGACGAATCGCAGCCTCCTGCAGCAGAGTTTGGGAAAATTACACCGAGTTGTAAACAAATTTGTCATTCTTAATCTGGGTGAGAGGACAGAGGCAGAGGAGGGAGGAAGAAAAGCTCTGATAATTTTAACACAGAGTTAACTTCTCCCACTGGAGCAGATTATTGTTTTAATACCATATAATCATGAAGTTGGTGCAACACAGAAAGTCACACAGAAAGTCAGAGAACATCATCACAGCCGCTGATATTTCTGTGTAATGTAAAAGAATGAAATAAGAAACGTGTTCTCATTCTGTTTGTTTTTATTGTTCTCGCAGAGCCGACATACACCGCTGTCTGATTAATCGGTAACGAGGAGTCAGACGTATTCGCGTTTGTATTTATGGTTTGGCCTCCTCGCTCTGTGCTCCTGGAAACACAGTCAGCATCGCACTGAACAGGTGAGCTTTCCCGATCAGCATGCTGACACCGGCTCTGTGGACAGTCAGGGTGGTCATTCAGAGTGTTTGCTCAACTCTTTTGGTCAGACCGAAACTTCCCCGCAGTGACGGATCCTAACGACTCCGCTGATCCTTTGACCTTTTATGCAGATCTGCTACGTAGGCAGACCTCCAGCCTGACAACAGAATAAAATACCAGTAACCGCCGTAACGCACAAAAGATGGAGTGTGGTCAAAGTACTGACGCAGCACATCTGAATGTTTCTCACAGCACAGAATATTTAAAAACAGCCACAGATGAGAAAACCGGACCAAAAACGTGTTTCTACCTTTATCCAACGATCTCTCCAGAGTTCTGGCTTTCTTCCTGACCAGAGTGAGGACGACCGTCTGACCCGTCTGCTTCATCACCTCCTGAACCTCCTGGTTGGTCAGACCGTGGAGACTGACACCATCCAACTGTTCAGGCATCAAAGAAGGACAGAGAGGAAGACGAGGACCAACGAAGGAGAAAGTAAGCATGAAGACAGGCAATGAGCGAGAGAGCAGGGAGGGAAAGAGCGAAAATGCAGGATAAACAAGGAGGTAAAAAAACAAGACAGCATGAGCTCGACTCCTCTAACTGAAGTCATTTCAGAAAATAATCCTCAGCCGAGCTTCTGCAATGCTCAGGTGACTCAGAGCAGCTGTGCATCTTCACGATTTACAACCTTTTTATAAGCATTCAATAACTAATCAATAACGAACAGATCAGAGAACCACCACATTTAATATGTGGCATGGCAGGAAACATATTTGACAAACATCTACTGAAGGCGATGTTTTACTCTGACTCATCTGTGAGGGAGAATCCATCCATCCAGACCGCCTCTCTTCAGCCACCTCCATGTATTTACTTGAAATTTTTATTCAAAAAACATAAACACCACAGGCTGGTGGCTAAAAATTGTTAATGCTACCCAGTCGTATATAAAGTGCTAATGCCAATATGTGACCCACTTGCCACTGGGACACTTCAATACAAACGCAGTAAATTCAGGACAGAGTAATGAGTAACATCACAAACTAACCACCTCCTATTACCAGTTTTAACTCACTTTTTATATAAATACATTTATATAAACACATAACTGTACATATTACTACGGCCCACCTGCAGTACCTTCACGGCCCAAAAGGGGGCCCCAGGCCACACTTTGGGAATCACTGTCCTAAGGCAAGAGATGTTTTGTAGCAGATTTAGCTGCTAGCTTATTTGTCCGCAGTCCCTGGGCCCGTCAAACACATAAGAATACACAAAATCACATCATCAAGGAACAAATTCTGCTAATACAAACGCAGACTCCAACACTCCAACTAAAACTGCATTTAGCCGTTACCGTCACAGACAAATATCCAAGACCTCTAAAAAAAAAAAAAAACGGAACTACAAACTGATGGGTGAATAATGTTGATCTTATTTTCAAACTCCACCTTTAACACTGCAAAGATTTGGGAAGCTTGTTCCGAACAGCGTTACAAGAACGGGCAGACTGACAGATTTCCTTGTAGGACCTTTGACCCCTGGAACTCTGAACCGAGCCTGTATGTTCTGAGCAAAGCTGAATAAAGCTTTTCAGAGGTGGGGGTGCAATTTTATGAACAATTTTTAAAAGAAGTCACAAATCTGAGTTACAAATTAAGTTACTAAGTTCCAGTGATGAGCATGCCTCAGCTTCCTATCCAGGATTATAAAGTGATCTCATTGGTTTTAATGTTGTAACACTCGAGACCAGTGGGAGGTGCAGTAATTAATGAGAAAATATAACTGCATTCAATAAACTCGCTGTTTCTGTTGTGAGTGGTTACAGATTTGTCTACAGGTAACTGTGTTTGAGTTACTCATCTTTTTGACGTGCTTCTTAAACTAAACCTGGAACCTAAAGTAATGCCTGACCTCCTGCAGAAACTCCCCGACCCAGAGTGGGCACTCCACCCTTTTATGATTGAGAACGTTGGCCTCAGAGTTGGAGGTGCTAATGCTCATTCACCCTCAGCTGCAAACCGCCTCAGTTGGAGGTCACCAAACAAAACCACACAATCCGTGAAAAGCAGAGACGAGCTCCTGAGCCCTCTGAACCCGACACCCTCCGCCTCGGCTGTCCATAAAATTCATGAACAGAATCGATGTCAAATGGCAGTCCAACACCCACCCACCCGAACAAGTGTGACTTACTGCTGGCTGAGAACCCCACACACACACACACACACACACACACACACACACAGCTCTTACAGCTATCAGTCGGTCGTGGACTCGGATGTTTCCGCTTTCATCAGCTGCGCTGCCGGGAACCACGTTTTTGACAAACACACCGACTGCATCTAAACAGGGCGAGAGACACAGAGAGAGAGACGCACACACACAGAGTGATTCAATGGTTTGTTTCTATGTGGACAGCACAGTGGTGTAGTGGCTAGCACCATCACCTCACAGCAACAGAGTCCAGGTTTCAAATCCACTGAGAATATTTAAAAACAGCAATGCTACCGTAAACTGTGAGGTTCGATCCCCGGCTGCTCCAGTCTGCAGATACTGAATGTGAGTGTGAATGTTAGAAAGCACTTAGATGTAGAAAATGTGTGAATGGGTGAGACATGCTACATAAAGGGCTTTGAGTGCTTTTCATAATAAAAGCCCCTTAGCCAGGCTGCATATATCAGACCATTGCCACCTACAGAAGTTCTCAGATGATACGGCCATCATCAGATGTGTATCAGATGGGAACGACCAGGAATACAGGGGGGTCATCAGTGACTTTGTCGGCTGGTGTGAGAACAACGCACTGCAAATCAACGCCAGCAAGACGAAGGAGATGGTTATAGACTTCAGGAGGAAGCCACCCCCTACAGCACTGGTGAACATCCAGGGAAAGGACATGGAGACAGTGGTCTCCTACAAGTACCTGGGTGTTCATCTCAATAACAAGCTGGACTGGACTACAAACACAGACGTCCTGTATAAGAAGAGCCAGAGTCGACTCCACCTGCTGAGGAGACTGAGGTCCTTTGGTGTCTGCAGGACTCTGTTAAAGACCTTTTATGACACAGTGGTAGCATCTGCCCTTTTCTATGCAGTGGCCTGCTGGGGGGGTGGATGCACCGAAAGGGACAGGAGCAGGATCGACAAACTGGTGCGGAGGTCTAGCTCTGTGTTGGGATGTCCTCTAGAGTCTGTGATGGTGGTGGGTGAGAGGAGGATGTTAGCAAAGCTGACATCCATCATGAACAACCCCCATCACCCTCTGCATGAGACCGTGGGTGAGCTGAGCAGCTCCTTCAGTCAGAGACTGAAACATCCTCGCTGCAGGAAGGAGCGCTTTCACAGGTCATTCATCCCAACAGCAGTTAGACTGTACAACACATCATAATGTCTTGAGTCACTCGGACACTTTACCTCCTCTGCCATCACTTTATCCATACAGTCCAGATACATTTTATTTATTACACTCACCCATATAATGCATACCGTGTATGCTGTGTACCTTACTGGCTACAAATGTATATAATATTTTGATATCTGTATATAGTGTTTTGATGTGTGTGTATATGTGTGCATATGTAAATGTGTGTATTGACACTGATATATATATTTTATGTATATAGTGCTTATGTATATGTGTATAGTTTTTTTGCTATTTTATTTTATTTTATTTTATTCTATTTTAGTTTTTAGTTTAGTTATTTGTTCTTACTCATCCTTTTCATTTTTTCTCTGTACTGAGCTGCTGTAATGCGCAAATTTCCCCGTCATGGGATCATTAAAGTTTTATCTTATCTTATCTTAATCTTATATAATTGCATAAAAACCCTTAAAAAAAAAAAAAAAAAAAGCCCCATGAATGGATTCCCTAAATCCTCTGCTTTACTGAAAATGTACTTTAGTGCTCACTGAGAAATCTGACAAAGTGCTGTAGTTTGCAGTGAGTTGCTGACCAGAGCTCCAACTGGGCAAGACAACAGATGAAGAGCCTAAAGTGAGGTGCAGGATGGTCGAAAATTTGCAAAGGGAAGGATTTACACTGACAGCTGATGGTCTCATGGAGTCTCAGGGCAGTTATTTAACTCTGGCTGATCCGCATGTGGCGGCGCTGTATGACATCACAGAGCACTTTACAGTGCAGCCTGCTGCTGTGACACGGCTGCTCGCTGCGTTCTCCTCGTGCGGCACCTGGATGTTTCAGCTCTCTCACCTTGGCTGGTCAGAGGGTTGCAGCCAACGATAGAGATGCCGAGGCTCTGTCCTTCCATCTTGGTGAGAGGAACCTCGTGGATCTCGTATCCCTCCAGGTTAGGCTGAAACCACACACACACACACACACACACACACACACACACACACACACACACACACAGTTAGCTTACATCACTCAGATGCAGCGGCTCTGAGTTTGTGTGGCTGTTGCTCTGATCTGTATAAACTCACTGCCTTGCTGAGCCTCCGCTGGGTTAGCTGGGGGGTCAGCTCCGGGGTTTGGGGCGGTAAAGAGGAGACAGGGGCAGAGGCAGGAGGTGGTGGGGGAGGAGCCACTGCTGATTTTTGACCCCGGGGGTCCCTGGCGATGAGCATGTTCACACGGCTCCCGCACACCTGCAGCACCTGGACCACCTGGTCACTGGTGAGGCCGGTAGTGGGCGTCGCCCCAATTCGAAGGATGTGGTCACCTGTGCGAAGGCGCCCATCCTGATTGGAGGTGAGTAAACAGATGAATCAACACATTCAAATATTTAGTACTTTCATTCTAATGTAAAAACAGCATCTCTAAACTCTGAGTCGCCGTAAACATGAATTTCGCGGTCTTTGCCAAATTAATGATTTACCATGAAAACTCTCAGGAGCTCAAAACCTTCTGCTGAGCACAACGTGTGATTAGACACAGAGCTTCAGAAACAGGGGCTGATGCTGAGGTGTCACCTTCTGACATTTTCAACAAGCTTAGTGAAACTTTTCTGTCCTAATGCAAAGAGACTTGAACATCTCCAAACCCAGACCCCTCACTGTTTCTTTCACTTAGATTTTAAACCTAACTCATCAGGTGACTGACTCACCCTGTCGGCCACACCGTTTCGGATCAGCGTCCTGACTACCACTCCGGTCGTCTTCCCGCCCACGATGCCGAAGCCCAGGCCGGACCCGTCGTTGACCAGCTCGATCTCCTCCACGTGTCCCCACTGATCCTGCAGCAGAGAAGAGCAGAGGAAGCTCGATGTGTCTGAGGAAGATCTCAGCGAGATACTCAGAGAAACAGAACCAGAGTATTTCCACTCTTTGACAAAGCTAAAAAAAGATTCTGTATGTAAGAGTCCTTTATTTAACTGGACTCTGATTTCTGGTGCTCTTATGCATCTAAAGCAAATACTGAAAGCTCAACGTTTCAGCTTCTTTTCCTGACAGAGAAACCCAACCGTCCACACCGGCGCCGCGTCAGCAGAAACCACCATTTATTCCGACGACACCTGGAACAGAAACTCCAGATCTGTGATTTCCACCTGGAACTTTTCAGCGGTGCATCGGTTGCTGTCTCTCAGCTGTAGCATGGTAGCAGAGTCAGCCTTCAAAGCTGCACACTGTGTGAGTTTCCATGTTTTAGGTTGTTGGTTACGTCAGGCTCTTTGCATTTGAGGGGTCAAATTTCACTGAATTCAGAAGATTTTATTTCAAGCTGCAGTGAAGACAGACCGAGTCGATCCAGTCACTCCTCTCAGAAGCTGAAGCTACATCATTTAAAAACCGCTCCATGAGTGGATCGTCAGTGTTTTTCAGTCTGTAGCCAAGCAGCCGCCTCACTGAGCCGCTGCCTGGCTATCTGTTCTGAGGTGAAAGGTCATTAGAGTGAAGCTCAGCAGGTAATTACCAGCTGAGAGCACTTCCTCCTGTCTGATAGCAGCTGCTGATCAATGAGAGGCTGCAGCAGGTACCTGCTAACACACAGGCAGCCTTTATGAAGTGGCTGTGCTCTTATTACAGTTTCCATCTGATAGACGAGGCCTTCCTCGATATAATGAAACAAACCTCCTCCTCCTCAGCTGGTCCCAGGACACTGGGAGAAGCTGTTCGCCTGATAAAGTTGAACCACGGCAAACGTATTGGACGCTCTGCTCTGTTCACAGGAGCTGATCTGTTCCACAGCTCAGCCTGCAGCGACTCTCCAACCTGTAGCTCGCTCACGTTTCCAATGAAGCGCTCAGCTCCCTGATATTCCTCCAGCTGTTTGTTTCTTCACAGCTTTCCTCCATCAAACATCCTAAAAAGCTTGTTTTTTCCTCACACCAACAGTGGAATGATCCAGCACAGAGTGCTCCACCCTCCACCTGACCCCCTCAGAATCAGATGATTTTTATTTTTCTGCAGTAACTTTAGTATTTTTAATTAAGCCATGCAAAGTTTTACCTTCATACGATGAATATTTTCACTTACAGGCCCTCGAAGTACATAGAGGTGGGTCTAAAAGATGCTTTGGGGTATCATAATGTTCTAACCCATCTTTAATAAGATGAACGAGGAGCTCCTGACAGATGGGGTGACGCACACAGAGCCCTGATCTTAGTGTCAGAGTTAGTCATGAAGAAAGTGGTCCTAAACAGTCCAAAAACCGGAAGAGCGTCACCAAGGTCTGCATCAAAGGTAGGTTCCTCCTGTGTTTGTGCTCCAGTCTTTGGTCTGGTACATCATCCTACTGACAGTCAAACAGCAATGATCACATTTCTCCCTTTACCTGCAACACTGACTGCAGCCGTTTTACAGCCAGCGTGCGCTCACAGCAAACACTGATCCGATTTAAATGTCGCCTCTCCTCTTTGCTGCACTTTGGATGAAGTTAACTGATAAATAAAAACTATTAAAAGCCTCCTCCTCACTTTGCTTTTAGTGGCTGCTAAATCTCAGACACTGTGTGCACCTGAGTTATTGGGCTGAATACAGGAGGACATTAAAATGTGTGAGAACTCTGACATTTAAATAAGCAGAGAAGATTTCAGGAAGAAAAACGAGGTGTCTGAGCGGAGCAGGCCTGGACTGTTAATGTGAGCCGTGGAGCACAGGTTAGCCTCAGCCGTAATCATTCTGCTCCGCTCCATTGTCGGGTCATTATCGCACAGAATTACACTGTCCCTCTTGTTTGTTACCCTCCTCCTCCTCCTGGTTTGCTGGAGCCGAGCCACATCCCGCATACTGGGGCCTCCGATCCCCCTGCTTTTGTTTTATTCATGTGCTGCTTCTATTGAGGTCATGTTTAATGGAGCTGTGGGCATAAAAACACAGTGCTGGATGGGACTTTATGGCCATTCTACCGGCCTGGCTAACCATCAGTTAGCAGGCTCTGCTAGGCAGCTTCAGGTGCCTCTGACCTGCCGTCACAGCTGATGTGCTGTGCTGGCGTCAAACTTCATTTCTGCTGGAATCCGTTTGACGCCGACAGGAAACTCGTCGTTATAAAGCCTCCCATAAAGACGGCTATAAATCAGCCAGTCACGCAGGATTTTACTGCTTCTGTCTATTTAGTGAGTATTATCCCACCATCGATTAGGATGCTGTGACGGAGAATGCACTCAGGACTTCAGGGTTAATTTATGGCTGTGCTAAAATTGATGAAAAGCAGAAAGAACAGGAATAAAAAAATAACAGATTGTGCAGTTAAGGAAACCTGGAGGGGCCTTTAAAACCAGACGAAACCAACTTCAGCCAAAGTTACTCGGATGAAGTTGGTGAACTTTTCTTCAGCCACGTGATCGGCAGCCTCCCAGTCCAAAGGTGGAGAGAAACGTCACCTTCAGCACACCAGCTTTTACTGGGCAGGATCTGAGGGGTTAGAATCTCGTGGACACCTTCAGCACCAGACTTGGGCGATATCGTGACCTACAACACGACCGCCTCAGATGGCTGTCATTCTGCATGCACTCAAAAGTCCAGTGTTCAGGATTAATTTCGTTGTATGTATAATGACAATAAAGTTCTATTCTATTCTATTTTATTATTCTGGTTCCACACTGCATAAAATGTAACCGTAAACTGAGCCATCAGACAGGTGGAGATAACACGCTATCCAGTGACTTCAGCACCAACCGACTGGACAGCGGTCAATACAGACTGTTTCATTCTCATTTACTCGCTGCTCAGTTTTATTAAAGACAAACAGGAAGAGGCTCAAAACAGACTCTGACCGGTCAAAAAGCCCAAAACATTTGTTCTCCGTTAAAAATGGGATCCTGAGTCTATAGTCAAAGTTCTACTTTGACTAGGTTATGACCTCACTTCCTGTCTGGCAGGTTTGCTGCTGATTTTGACTGGATGTCATCCATCCATTAATGTCTCTGAACCTCAGTGTGTGCCAATGCTGACATAACAGGTCAAACTGGGTGTAATCTCAGGGACTCCAGAGGATCTAATTTCTAAAAACTGGGCATGTGGTTCCAAACTTCTGTGCATAAAGACCAATCAGCCTTCGACCCACTGGTGGTGCTGCAGTGCTTAAAGCACAGATCTTGACATTTGGGCTGGAAATGGTGTGATAGTTGTGATTTATAAAGAGCTGAAGAAGCTGTGGAGTCCATTGTTCCAGCAGAGTCTAACGTGAGGTCAAACTGAACTTCCTGCAGCTGCTCTGCTCAACAGGATGCAACAATCCAACCTGAGGCCATCCAGTCACCTGGAATCTGCAGGGGTCACTCATCCAGTAGCTTCACCCATTTACACTTTGATGTTGCCATAAACTCTGAGCTCCCATAGGTCACACACACAGTGGAGTGAAACTTAATAGCCCCACGTGGTTCCCGTTTGACCGTCTGCAACGTTTAATAAAAGTGACCCTGAAAACTTCCAGGAAAACAAACTGAACACTCAAACTCAGTTTAACCTCAAAAACACAGGTCATGTTTTCCTCACAGCATCTCTAAGTTGTTCTGAACCATTTATCAGATTTCTGTCTGGCCTCTGAAACATGAAGTCAGCTCTCACTGACTGATTTCATGTTTCAGATGGACACTGCAGCCAAATGTGCTCCTCTGGCCACCAGCTTGTCACAGATAGGATAAGTTTGCCTTAGAACAAGGTCATGTGATGACCTCTGAGTCACACAGGCACTTGGTGTCTCTGCTCGCCTACAGGTGCTGATCTGAAGCAGATTATATGTGCTCCTCTGTTCCTGCATCAGCTTTCACTCACTCACACACACTTATGGTGCTGACTTGCTGATGAACACGTTCTCTAAGGAAATTACATTTTCCTAAATACATTTCTGTTTTCTCTTACTTCCTCGTCTGTCTGTGTCAATGTGAGGTCAAACACTCGCAGTCAACTTTGAACTGTGACCCCGTCTTTTTCTAAACTTGTCATTTTAGTCCCAAATTAAAAGTCTGAACAATTATGCAACTGTTGATCTTTTGTGATAATCTGACACCAATCAGAGCCAAAGACAAACAGTGTGAGCAGCTGAGTGCTCCACTGAATGCAATAATTCCCTCTACAAGCAGGATGTTACCTACAGTTTGACCTCTGACCCTTCACTGCAGTTCAGAGAGTAAACAGACTGACATTCACGGTGGCGTCATCATCTCATTTATCTCTGTCTCCCTTTCTCCTCTCTGCCAATCTTTGACTCCCCGTCATGTCGACATTCATCGATCGCGCCTCCTCTCAGACTTAAATACATATTGTCAGGAGCGAAGCTGCAACTGTAGCACTAACTTGATTTCCTTTAGGCTTTAAGGTCATAAAAATCATCCGAGTCAATGTCAGCACACTTACGGCTCGTCATAAACAGGA
The DNA here is from genome assembly GCF_007364275.1 of Archocentrus centrarchus. Lineage (NCBI taxonomy): Eukaryota > Metazoa > Chordata > Actinopteri > Cichliformes > Cichlidae > Archocentrus > Archocentrus centrarchus. Next base: position 36,396,904 of record NC_044349.1, on the reverse strand, counting down.
GGTCTCACTCTGATCTGGAGGCGTGGTCCCAAAGTGACCTCCAGTTATGATTGACAGCGTGTCAGCAGCGCCGGCTTTGAGTGACGGCCAAGCTGGTGTGTGTGTGTGTGTGTGTGTTCACAGTACAGGATAAAGCTGATTTCAGCGATGTTGTGTGTTTTAGGATCAGGCCTTAAAAGCAGTTTGATATCGAGCTATAAAACTGAACAAATTTTTGTCCAAACAGAAACGCTGACGTCTCATTTTTGTGTCACTGCACCGTTTTAACATCCTCTGAGTTCAGGGATTTTTAAAGCTGACCATTGATTTTTACTTACCCTGACATTATTTTGGAGTAAACCGTTGATTTCACGACTTGTTTTCGAGTTTGTCTCAAACAGCTGACAGTAAATTTTTAGTGTGAAATGTGGCTCCATCTGGAGGTTTGGGCTGTTTTTACTGTGTCTTATTTAAAACGTACACCTGCAGGATTAGAGCAGTCTGTCCTTTACAGGTTTGCAGATCTCAGTTTTATGTCTTTGTTTTGAAGCTCTCTTCACACAGACCTCCACGCCTCTGCATCATTTAACCACAGAGCTCCATCAGGACCGGAGAAACAGCGAGCGTCTGCAGTGCTGCAGCCGGACAGACTCGTGCATGAACAGCAGGCTTTTATATTACTGTAGACCACGAAGACACACAAATGAGTTTACTGATGATTGGGATCCAACTTTTCCCCAGTTTTCATGCGACACCTTAACCTCTGCTATACTGATCTGAGACTAGAGTTAAATGAATAATGGCTTCCTCGCTGTGAAGGACAGACTGGGAATCACTCCTAACATTTAAGACAACATCAGTCTCCATTCAAGCTTTGCCAAACAACAAAAACAATGTGACAAAAATATATCAAACTATATAAAGTTGCTGGTGGTATAAACATAAATGACAACAGGAGGGAACAAAACACATATACACACTTTATTTATACACTCGCCTCCAAAAGTATTGGAACAGCGAGGCCACGCTCCTTATTTTTGCTGTAGACTGAAAACATTTGGGTTTGACATAAAAAATAAAAAAAAAAATCTGAGAGACAAAAACATCTCAGCTTTTATTTCCAAGTGTTTACATCTGGATCTGAAGATAGCAGCATTTGTCTGAACACACCCATTTTACTTGTGAGCAAATGTATTGGAACAAGTGACTGACAGGTGTGTCCTGTTGCATTGATCCAGCCATGGACCAGGTTGTGGAGGCAGCAGCCTAAGCAGAGAAACCCATAAACCGGTAAATCGACAGCTTCGCTTTTATGCTCAGCTCTCTCTTCACCACGACAGACCAGTGCAGCGTCCACATCACTGACAGACGGGTTGGGGTTGCGGCTGCATTCTCCCCAACCCCCGAGATACTTAAACTCCTGAGATTCTGAGGCCAGCGAGGTGGAAGCCTTCTGCCACTTGGCTACGCCTAGAAATTCGCAGCAAACGAGTCTGACTTATTGCCGGCTGTACGGAGCAAACCGCATTGCTCCTCTTAAATCTGAGGTTCCATAACGGATGAACTCTTCTTTCCAGCACCCTGGAATAGACCTTACCGTGACGGTTTGCCAGAATCTGAGAAGCTGAGAGAAGATGGAAAAATCAACCAGATCCATCGCACAAACATTAGCCATAGCTAGTATAACTGTTTGGAACGTCCTGAAGAAGAAAGTTGTTGTACTAAGTAACAGATGTGGAACAGGTAGACCAAAGAAAACAGCAGCAGCTGAAGACTGAAACATTGAGGGTCTTTTACAGCACTTACAAACAACTCTTACTGATCAGCAGCAACCTCCAGAGAGCAGCAGTGAAGGTGTCACAACCTACTGTTCACAGAAGGCTTCATGAACAAAAGCTCAGAGGCTTCACCAGAAGATACAAACCACTAATTAACAAGAAGAACAGGAAGTCCAGGCTGGGATTTGCCAAGAAGTTCAGAGACAAGTTTCAGAAACTCTGGGACAAAGTTTGATGGACTGATGAGACAAAGATGAACCGTTACCATGGTGATGGAGAGGATAAAGTTTGGAGAAAGAAAGGATCTGCACAAGATCCCAAACATACGAGCTCATCTGTGAAACACAGATGGTTTAGGCTGCATGGCTTCTCCTGGGACGGGCTCATGAATCTTCATTGATGATGTCACCATGATGGCAGCAGTACAATGAACTCAAATCTACAGAAACATTTTTGTCTGTCGGTTTAAAGAAAGATGCAACCAAACTGATTGGGAGATCCTTCATCATGCTGCAAGATAATGACCCAAACACACCAAAACTACAGAGGAGTTCATCAGGAAGTGGGAGGTTTAAGACTGGCCGAGTCTCCAGAACATTTTAGCTGCTAAAGAGGAGACTGAAAGAGGCTGCAGTGAAAGCGGAAAAGCACCACAGAAGAAGAATGCAAAGCTTAGTGATGTCAGTGAGTCTTATTCACATTAATCTGTTTTAAGTTCATCTGTTCCAATACTTTTGCTCACAAGAAAAATGGGTGAGTTCCTCTGAACTGTGGATCAGATCCAGATGGAAATACCTGGAAATAAAAGATGGTGTTGATCTTTGTTGGTTTTGTTTTGTTTTTTTATGTCAAATCCAAATGTTTTCAGTCTACAGCAAAAATAAAGAGACTGGCCTCACTGTTCCAGTACTTTGGAGGGGAGTGTATATACTTCAGCTCAGTGTGAGTCTTTCCTGCTGTCATTTTCTCCTTTTCCTGATACTGTAGGTGCAATAAAAGCTTCCAAACAAGTGTTATACTGAATGTAATGAGTGAGAGAAGCAGGCAGGGAACGCATTGTCATCCAAGTTTTTCCAGTCCTGAGCAGTTTGTGTTCAAGTCAGAAACTCTGCAGATATACAAAGAAACTGTTTGTGTAGCAGAGTGAAACACCTCCCAGCTGCTGACCCTGAACTGTGAGTGTGGTAACACAAACAGAGAAACACAGAGAACTGCAGTGAGCAGCTCTGGACCGATGTCTGATCCATCGGACTGGTGCATCCTTGTTTTCTGCAGCATTATAACGACATGGAAAATCAGCACTCACAGACTTGTCGTCTGAGTGGATGCTGGAGTTTACTGCTAACTGCTGCCAAAAATTCTACTGATTTTTAAAAGATGCAGCAGTGAAAAAATAATATGATACATTTTTGTATTTCAACAGAAGAACTTTTTCCCCTCTAAATAAAACTTCCTGGTCATTTGAATTCAGAGTTAGCGAGAGCCATTTGAATGCATCATGAAGGTCATGAAGGTCACAGTGGAGGCACTTCACAGAGTGTTGATGCAGATTTGTGCAAGCCAGATAAACGCTGTGGGCTCTGTATCCTCAACCTTGAGGATGGATTGTCCTTTTGGGAGAGGCTGCCATTGAAAAAAGGTGTCTTGGCAAAACAGGGAGTCCTCAGCCTAAACCAGATTCCCCAGTACTGGTTAGCAAACTTCCAGCAGGACCCAAACATTCCCAGCATTGCTCTGTAAGGAGATGATCCATGTTCGCCATCGCTGGCTGATCAGTGTGTAGTCTGCAGCTAAATTCATTTAAAGTTTGGTTTCTCATTTAAGGCATTTTTACAGGAAGATTTGAGGAGTATTACAGGTGAGGATGTGTGAAGATGTTTGATAGCCTTTTGGGCCTCTAACTCCAAACGGGGACCCTCAGCACGCCTGTATTTTAAATCCAGAAATCTTTCTTTCCTCCTTGAATAAACACCACCGTTTTCTTACTGTGTTGATTGCTGTTGTGGGCGGTAATGACGCGTCAGGTGGGCGACCTCTGGCCACCACCATCTCCACCGTCTCCCCGGGCTGCTGCAAGAGGGTCAGCGCCTGCTGCTGGCTGATGCCAGGCTCCAGAGGACTGCCGTTTATCACCAGGATCTGGTCCCGCTCCTGGAGGCGCCCGTCCCTGCACACACACAGCACGATATTCATTGATCTTTCTACGCACATTTTTAACAAACTGCACAGTGTCTACTCTGCCTACTAAAATAAGTAAGCCACAGATGGCAGCAACCTCAAGTCTGTACAGATGTTGAACTGACACTAGTCCAAATGATGTTGGGGTGTCTCGTGTTGGGCACGGCTCAGATTGGACTTGTGGTTCAAAGGTTACAAAGGTTTGAAACTCTTAAAAAAAAAAAAAATGCTTTTAACAACAACAACAAAAAGTACCGTTATGAAAGTGAAACCTACAAAAACAGCTGGGCATTTTCAAATGACTGGAAAAGTCACTTTCAGCCCACAAACAGCCAGATTCAGTCCGGCGTCTCACTCTCAAGCCTGCTGAGAGTAAATCGAGGTGCAGAAACTGTAGGTTTTACATTTTAAACATTTTTCTTCAGGAAATGTTCATCATGCTTCTCATAGATGGACTCCATGTTTAAATGTCTGACACGTTTCTACTGCAGGAAAATTTATTTCTGCGAGTATCAGGGACATCACAGCGCTACAAGCCGCTTGGCGACATCCTTCATTTTAAATTTGGGGCCTGAAGCAAGCAGAAGCCTCCTGATGGCATCAACCAGCAGCTACATCTCCACACATGAGGTTTCTGTGGGGCTTCTACTCCCAGCGTCTGCTGGAGTAATCCTTTGGAAGCAGACACCATCGAGGAGGGCATCCTGTCCTGACCAATCAGCACGCATTAGCAGCATGTTAGCGTTTAATGGTCAGAATCAGGAGGACAGAAGAGTGGTTCTTCTTCAGCTCAGACACATTTTGAATTTATGGAAACTAAAATAAGATGTCTGGAAGCAGCTGGGAACCATTTAGCTCCATTCACTCTGAGTCACTGGGGACCAGATCAGAGCGCCCCCTGCTGTATGGTGGGATTAACAGGAAGTGAAATGGCACAATTCAATTCAATTCAATTCAATTTTATTTATATAGCGCCAAATCACAACAAACAGTCGCCTCAAGGTGCTTTGTATTGTGGGTAAAGACCCTACAATAATACAGAGAAATCCCAACAGTCAAAAACGACCCCCTATGAGCAGCACTTGGTGACAGTGGGAAGGAAAAACTCCCTTTTAACAGGAAGAAACCTGCAGCAGAACCAGGCTCAGGGAGGGGGGGGGTCATCTGCCACAACCGGTTGGGCTGAGGGGACAGAAAAGACATGCTGGGGAAGAGAGCCAGAGATTAATAACAATTCATGATTAAATGCAGAGTGGAGTATAAACAAAGTAAATAAGGTGAAACAAACAGTCTATTGTGGGAACCCCCCCCCCCTCAGCAGCCTAGGCCTATAGCAGCATAACTAAGGGAGGGTTCAGGGTCACCTGATCCAGCCCTAACTATAGGCTTGATCAAAAAGGAAAGTTTTAAGCCTAATTTTAAAAATAGAGAGGGTGTCTGTCTCCCGAATCCAAGCTGGGAGCTGGTTCCACAGAAGACGGGCCACACTATATGATTATCTGCAGTTAATCATATAGTTTATAGCCGCCCTGCTCCAACATTTATAATGTCAAACCTTTAAAGTAAAAAGTGTGATATGACGTTTTATTGCTGCAGTGATGGGAGGAGCTTGGTATAGTGACGTGCTGCTCACTGATTGGAGCAAACAAAATGCATCTCAGTGAACCTGTGAGCGATTCCTCCGGGTTGGATGTGCTTGATGAAGACGCCCCGGCTGCTGCTTCCTGTGGGATTCAGACCGACCACACTGAAACCCAGACCACCAGACAGGGGACGAGTCAGGCTGACCAGCTGGGTGGGACGTCCCTGCGCGCACACACACACACACACACACACACACAGTCAGCTGAGCAGTTTGTAATTGTGTTGAGTTGACTTGTGAGATGCTGCATGTATCATGGCTCCACCCACCTTGGCAGTGGCAAGAATCCAGTTCTGGAGGTTGTCAGATGTGGGCGGAGTCTGATGTGTGGGTGCAATCGAGCCATTGGTGAGGATGGAAGAGGACGCGGACACCATGGGTGGGGCCGAGCTGCTGGCTGGATTGATGCTCATGATCAGCTGACCTTTTTTGGAAAAGCTGAACTCACTGGTGGCGTCAGGAGGCATGGTGCTCAGCTACAGGAGGGAGGAGGGGTCAATCAATGAATGTGATCTTCCAATCATCACAGAAAACCTCAGCAACAAAATCTAGTTTCTAATTTCATCAGCGCGATACGACAGGCGGCCGACAGTCATCGGGCTCATCAGAGTGAAGCTTTATATTTTTGATAAATGAAAATCACACGTTTGAGGCTCAAACTGAAACTGAAATTCAAGTGCTGAAATTTATATTTATGGGTTTTTCATCTGCATGTTTTGAAGTTTGGTGCACATGTAACATCCCAAGATGTACAAAAAAAAAAAATCCTCCTGGAGCCGCAAACAACAGGAAGTCCACCATTTTAAATTTAAGATGCAATTTTGGTGCCATTTCTTGTCATTTTCTGGTGTTTTTATTGCAAACTCCTCCTAAAAATTTGATCAGATTGACATGATGGCACAATCTTGGGGCGTTTGATCGAAACACCTTTGCAATGTCGAGTGTTCGCTGACAGGTGTTTGTGGCAGTGGGGAGAATTTTGATGTCTCGCCGCGGCACAGGAAGTTATTAAAACTCAAATGCATGTTGTCCGATCTGCTCCACACTCTCCAGCCTGGAGACATGCCAGTAGTGAGTCAGACACAGTGTTACTGTGTGCTCGCTAGCTCTGCTTAGTGGGCAAGGGAAGGGATACATTACTTTTTTGTGACACAGCCAATCAGAACCCAGGGCTTAAAGACACCCACGTGACTGCAGGAAACGCACTGATCATCGCTGACTACCAGCTTCAATTTTCATCATCAACACGCCTGAAACATTTTTAACTCTGATGAACAAAAAAACAGAAAATGGCGATCATGGCGTCACTGGACCCTGAAGACTGAAAACCATCACTAATAACTGTTTTTGATGGGATCAATAGTCTGAGTTAACCGACAGAGAAAACAGTGATTTATGGATCTGAAGCCGGTCGGTTTCTGAAATCTTCAAAAATCTTTTTAAATCCACCTTTTTTTAAAAGTGGAGTACAGCATAAAAGAATCAGCTGGTGTTTATCAGATGACCTGGAGACGACAGACTTTTGCTACGGCAACAAATCTTTACAACTTAACTACGTGTGGACCAGCTGTGCTTATGCGCAGGAAAAACCCTGGAAACAATACATTTTCCATATGCAGACTAATCAATACACCAGCTCATCATTTCAGCTCAGAAAAGGAGCCAATCAGCTAAATCTGGCACTGATGTGCTTTGGAGTCCAAACTAAAGTGACGTGTAATAAATAACGTGTCAGGATGCAGAGAGCAGAAACATCAGAGCATGTGGAGCTTGTATGGTGTGCACATATGCCCTGAGAACTGCCGGACCCTTTGAACGAAGCATTCAGATTAGGCCCCACTGACTGCAGCAGACTGTCAGCCGCAGCATCACTCCCTGCGTAACCTCCTCCCTCACACTTTATTGATTTAGCTTGGTGACTGTGGAGGATGCTGGAATACACTGACAGAGATGTTGGTGGAAACAGCGTGAGATGAGCGTGCTGGAAACATGAAGCCATCAGAACACGGGCATCTGTGGTTGTAAACAAGTTTAAATCCATGCACATGTAAGGCCTCCTCACCCTGTCTGAATGAGAGCACAGCTCCACTAAAACCACACATCAGCCACTTCCTGCACAAACTTTACAGTACTTTGTAAAATGCATCATCCTCATAGAAGAAATGAGGCCAGCTCTCAAAGTACTGACACAGAGCACTGACAGCAGCTCACTGATGCACCGTGTGGTCCACATGTGGCCAACTTCAAGTATTTGGGCTTCCACATACGCTTCAGTGGCAACAACAAGCTACCAGAGGCCTGAGTGAAGCCTGCTCAGCTACCTCAAAGCAAACCTTCAGCAGCTTCACCAAGAATCAGAGTCTGTGCAGGTTCTCGGTGATCCAGGTTATGGCAGTCTGAAGCACCTGAGGTGAAGGCAGCTGGACTTCTTTTAGGTTCTGAAGATGTTTCTGAAAGGCTTCTGCAGTTCTAAAAGCTGATGGGGTATTTAACCTCGGTGGGGTTCACGCCTTGAAGGAGGTCCCAGCACGTCCAACCATCATGTGAGTTGTTGAGGTCACAGTTCAAAATGTGAACAGTGGTTAAATCACCTCAGGAGGGATCTGAGGAGGTGGCTGAAAGCTGATGTCGTAGTCCACCACCTCTATTCAAGGAGGTCGTTCTAGTCGGAAATAAATGGCCTCTTTACTCGTCCATCAAACCATCTCTCCAAAGTGTGGACATTTGTGTACAAATCAGCTTCTAGCAGTGAGGAAAGCTTTCAGATCAGATGAAACATGTTCAGATGAAACAGATGTTGAATCAAACACTGAACTCATAAAGCCACCCGGAGAGTGTTTCCTGCAGACTGATACACAACTTTTCCATCCAGACAAACCACAAATTCTGAGCCATGATTACGGCTTTGTGTCAGCACAAAAACACAGGTCTGAGCAGGTTTGTCTAACCTGCTCTCAGAGCAGCGTTTAGACTGTGAACCCGGCTCTGCTGACAGGAGGCTAACTGTGTGCACAGATTCATGCAGGAGCTGTTCTTATGCATTAAAAGAGGAAAGGCTGAAAAAATAAAAAACCTCAGCTGGGACTGTCCACATACTTTTGGACTTTGGCCACAAACCCAAACCACAGATCGAGCCCTGATGAAGAGGCAGACTGAGAGAGAGATGGGACGCGCCCTTATATGCAAGGACGCCGTCCACAAAAAAAATAAATAAATAAAAAGACATGCAGGAAAAAAAATGAAGCGGCGAGGCTGGGGGGGGGGGGGGGGGGGGGTAAGTGGAGAGGAGAGAGGAAAAAAACTAAAATCAATAGATTCCTCTGCAGGCGCTCTCTCTGAACAGGTAATGTATTAATGACCTTTACACTCACATTGTGGAAACTTATCAGTCTGCGGCTTATTTAGGCCGGGCTGACGGAGCAGGATCCCGAGCCATTTCATCAATACCACCTCGACAAGGCCGTTACTCAAACCAAGACACCAGATATTAAAGCCTGATAGATCTGCAGAGCGCCGGGGGAGGGAGGGCCAGAAATAAATAAAGAAAGAGAGGGAGAAGTCCCTGCTTCATATACCCTCCACCGGCTTCCATCGGCGCATTCATAGACTCACTCTGACCTTCGCAGCACTTAGAATATGAAGCCCGCCGCGGGTTATTGCCATTATCTTAATTTGGCCTGCAGATTGTTTATTGTAAAGCTCCACGTCAGTGCAGGCGGGAGCTGAATACAGATGGCGATGCAGAGAGGATTCAACGTCCCCACTCAGCCACGCTGACGGGTCAGAACGGCGGACGGGAGGCGGCTCAGGACTCATACCTGATAGGCTGTCAACACCTGGGCGGGACTACACCTGTCAGATGTGATGGGAAACACTCGTTGTGCGCGCACACACACACACACACAGATACAGAGTGTGTGTGATGAGAAAGACTTGCTGAAGTACACAAACAGAGAGCTTTTCCTTCCGTTTGGGAAGCAGAACGCTGAGTGAGGTTTCCTTTTCTCAGTTTGCGTTTTAGTTTAATTCCCTTTAATTTCCACTTTAATCGCCTGAGCTTGTTCTTCGTGATGTTCTCGACCTATTCTGCTCACTTCCTGCACTATATTCTCTACTATAGCAGCAAGATTCATCGTTAACAATAATCCTGATTAGTCTCTCAGCGCTTTTTTTGTGCAGCCCCTCAGAACCACAGACTGTACATGAAAGATGGACACGTTGGAGGTGGATACTTTCTGACTGAAAAACTGAGGGACTCTGTTCACGCAGTCTCGGTGAATTGTCAATCACTGTATAGCCCCGCCCCAAACCCTCCCCTGCTTCCTGGTGCTCTGTAACAGGACGTCACCTACAAAACGAACATGTTTGAGTCAATAAGCAGCCACTGAGACCATCAGCTCATCACCAAATACTTTACTGAGCTCAGAGATCAGCTGAGCAGGAGACTCATTTCTTCATAGGCTTCATCCAATCAGACTTCTTTTAAAAACCAGAGGCGTCGCCCCCTGCTGGCCATTACAAGCTAACTCCATGGTGTTTGCTGCAGGATAAAGAGAGTTCAGTGAGGCTCACCTGGCTGCGGAGCTGCTTGATGGAGTGCTGCAGGGTCAGGATGTGGTTGAACAGTGGGCTCTGTAGCGTCTCCCGCAGATTTCCCAGGGTATCGCTGTGGGTCCACTCCTCCCGCTGCATCAGTTTAGCCTGCAAACGCTCCAGAGCTCCCAGTACCTGCTGACGCTCGGTCGAGGACACTGAAGACAGAAACAGCAGTTTGAGACATGTTCTTATGGCTTCTCTTCCTCATACAGGTGGGTCATTATCAGGATTTACCTGTCGGGACATTTTCAAACATGGCTGCTGTCCTGCTCTCTCCGTCCTCTGTTCCAGATCAATCTACACCGGGAAGAACAGAGCAAACAGGTGAACATCAGCCTGATAAACACCTGGTAAAGAGATACCTGAGACACCTGTGCTCTAACACCTCACAGGGTAAACTCAGGCTAATTCCACAGCACGACTCATACTGACTACTGTGTGTGTGTGTGTGTGTGTGTGTGTGTGTGTGTGTGTGTGTGTGTGTGTGTGTAACAACTCTCAGACTCAGTGAAACGTGTGCAATGTCTGCCACAGGTGAGTCAAACTCACCTGTCCTCCCACCAAAAAAAAAAAAAAAAAAAAAAAGGATCTGTGTCACTCAAAAGGCAACAACAACAGCACACTCCAAACACAACATGCACACCCCCACTAAACACCAACACTACACTCAACACCAACAACTGATACCAAAGGCATCACTAAACAGCCACTAACCAAAATCACGCCAAATACCTCAAACAGCACAGAGATCTCAAACTGTAAACACCGGAACCAGCCAAAGCCACAAAAGACGAAGCTCCACCAAACACCAAGAAAGACACCGGAAACCACCGGAGAGCACCGCAGACCCTGACACACAGCTGCAGGCGCAGTACGCGCTCTCAGGGCTTTTAAACTTGTACCTCGGTAACACTTCAGATCATCTTCCACTGTTGTACTAAATGTACTCAGGTACTTCCCACCTGTGCGTGCCGCGGACCTCTAACAGAGCCGTCCCGTCTGTCCAGGTGTGGCAGGTGAGCCTCGTTATCAGCACGGAATGTTTCCTCAGTCTGAGCCGAGCTACCGCTCACAGACCCGCGGCGCACCCCCGACACCGAAACCAAAAACTGACGCACAGCGGGCCTGCTGCACTCACCTGTCAGCTCACCTCTGAAACCAGGAAGTGAAACTGGGCAGCACAGGGGGAGGGGGAGGAAAATGGCATTTGTACCTGTAATTCACCTGTGCGTTTGTAGCCTTTATTTCACCAAACAGCTCAGATCCGAGCGTCACAGAGCAGGTGAACAGGTGCAGCAAACTTTCCAACAGGTGAAAGCCACACTTTAACCGCTTCACATACTCACTCACACACACACCTGAGGAGCGGAGACAGCGCCTCAGAGTCCAGCTCAGGAAACTAAAACAGCTCAAAGGAGCTTCTCTTCCTCCCCCTCCTCCTCCTCCTCCTCCTCCTCACCGAGGCTCCGCTGCTAGCCGTTAGCCTCCAACTGCTAACTGCGCCCGTTAAACTGCGGCAGAAAACTGCGCCTCTGGCCCGCCGCTAAAGGGCAAACACTCCGCATACGATCCGACGACTTCCCGCTGACAAACACGCAAATTTAAACAGTTTTGAACTGGTGGGAAACTCACAGGAACTGGAACCAGTTTGGCACCAGCGGCGATGCGATGCTGCATTCGAAGCTATCGGAAACTTGAAGGTTAAGTATTTAAACGCGCAGTCTGAAGTTCTTCGATCCCTTTATTTTCTTATCCTTAGTTTTATTATTTTATTATTTTTCTGTTTAAAAGCCCATTCAGTATTTTAGCACAATAAAATAATGATTTTATCCTACGAAAAATTATTAACCGAAATACATTTAACGAAAAATTATTAACCGAAATACATTTAACAAAAAACGTGTCCAGACTCTTATTTTTTTATGACTGATATTTCAAAAGCTACATCAATAACACAATAAAAGTATACAAATAGTAATCAATAACAGCAATAAAACATGAAAACAACACACATGAACCAAGGTGAAACTATTTTATCTGCCAGCGTTTCTAAGTTATATAAGATAAGCTGAGGTTTATTTGTCACATGCAGTTATACACAGTATGCACAGTGAAATGTATTTTGCACTTGCATATCTCAGCTATCACAGGGCGAGAGGCAGTGTACACCCTGTAAAGGTCGCCAACCTGTCGCAGGGCTAACACAGAGAGACAGACAAGCATCCACACTCACATTCATACCTATGGGCAATTTAGAATAATATATAAATATCTAGGGTAAAAATAAAAGTTGTTTTAACAGCTGATTTTGCAACAAAAACAGTGCTTATGCGTACGACTTATGCATAAAAAAATCTTCATTAGGTTGAGCAAGCAAGACACATTTTAAAAATATACAAATAAAACCAAAATAACAGCGTTAAAATAAACAGATTCATTTACTTTTGCTGCGGCGTGTCCGTCCCGGAAAGCTGTGATTTCGCACCGTTTTCTATCCCTGAATGCAGCGCGCTGTCACGTGACGGAGGCGATCATGGCGTCCTCCCGGACTCGGCTGCTGTGTGTGCGCTCCGGGGCGCTCGGCCTCCTGTTTTACTGCGTTTACGCGCATCTCAAGGTGGTTCTGAGCGAGGACGCGGAGAGCTGCGAGAACCTGAGGCTCGGACAATATCCTTTGACTCCGTTTGGCGGCTTAAAGCCACGTTTACGGGTCGGCTAGCTTAGCGTTAGCTTAGCTTCACGGGCAGGACGGTCAATTTAAATGAAAACGGAAAATCCGGTAAAGCGATCTCCGGTGATTCTATGTGTTTCTGATGGGTAGTAACATATTTGCTTATGCTGGTAAACAGGCTGCAGTCAGCAGCGTTTATTAAGGAGTTAGGTATAAAATAAAGAAATGACCTGTTCTGCAGGTGAGTCTGTGTTATTGTACCTGCATGACATAATCAGACCTTTTTGGTCTCTTTAGAGATCTTTACAGAGCGGTGATGTTATATCAGCTGTAATTTCTGCAGCTCTCTTGGCCGCATATGTCTTTAAAAACACATTTTTAATGTCAGTGAAGGTTTTTGCCCTGAAAAATAAACAGTATATAAAAGTCACTTCGCGTCTTCCTGTGACAGGAGTGTTTCTGGTCAGAATGACTGATATGGTTCATGAGAGAGATGTTTCACTGTTTACAGGCCAACAGGTAAGTTCCAGCAGTGTAAACACCGGAAATCACTTTTTGGCACAACACTCTGTGGCTTTACCTCCCATAGAAACACACCGTGTACTGATACGTTTTGAACCTGTGGATTTTATTGATGTGATCGAAATTGTTCTGTCAGTCTGATCAGATTAAAGTCAAACTTTAAACAGTTATGATTCTCTGCTAGCAGCATCCCATAAGTACATAAGACAACAGGTGGAGGTGTTTACGGTGGAAAATGGTTATTAATGATAATAAGAACATGCGACAGTTAGTGTGACTGCAGATGTTTTCAGGCAGAAGTGAGTTTGGCTTCCTTCACTTTGCTCACATATAAATGCAACCATCCAAAGATCAACGAAGCCACTCAGGAGCCGGAGAGCTGCAGGGACCTGACGGCGTGGGGTGAGTCTCAGTGGGAACATCTGCAGATGTTTGAGTCCTCGGATACTGTGGTTACAGTACAAATACACAGAAATACTTCATTACAAATAAAGTAGAAATGCACCCTGAGGTTCTGACTGTCTCTGCCGTTCTTTAAGTTATACAGTCCAGAGGTCAGGGGTCATCTCAGGGTCATCACATAAGTCTGAAAGTTCGTTCCAGTTTTTTTCTGAGGTAAACGGAGGAATATAATCTGAAGTTTTGCTTGTTTATCGCAGTAACTCAGCAGTATGTGAGGAACGTAAATAGGAGGCTCGTTAATCTGAGTAACGTGTAATTCAGCAGAGGGGTCAGCTTTTATGTTTTTATTTCCCTTCTAAGTCTTGCTTTCAGTCCCAAGAGTTTGCTTGTTTTAATTTCCATTTTTACTTCAGTTTTTATCAGTTTTTGACAGTTTGTGTTGTTAAGCAGATGTTCAGAACAGGCCGACTCTGGTCAAAGACTAAAACTGAAGATGTGATAGAGCTGGATGGTGCTGCCCCTTGGCAGGTTTCCGCAGGTCAGCCAATCAGGAGAAAGTGAGGATTTAGGGAGGGAGGGGCTAAAACCGCTTTTTTCCAACAAGATGAACTTTGGGGGGGGGGTACAGATACAGAAGGATTATTTTGAACTGTGAATTATGCAAAGCTTATCTGGGAGACTCTGGAAATAAAAATATGAAGCTGGAAAAGAGAGGAATAGAATGATTTTAAAGGAACATGAAGAGACATGGTAAACTGTTGTGCTAAACATACCTGTAATAAGTGTGTGTGTGTGTGTGTGTGTGTGTGTGTGTGTGTGTGTGTGTGTGTGTGTGTGTGTGTGTGTGTGTGTTGGCAGTGGAGTGCCTCCCGGCTCCGAACATCAGCTGCCGGCTCTCCAATGGGACGGTGTTCAGGTTTAGTGGGGACGAGGTCGGCTTCAACAAAACCATCCCCTGCAGGAATGTGTGAGTGCTCGCAGCATGCACACACACACACACACACACACACTCCAGCTTCCTGTACAGACAGCTGAGTTATCATCTTTGTGTGTGTGTGTGAACTTCAGATGATTTGATTCTCTCTCTGTCAGGAGCGATTATTCCTACAAAGTGGCTGTGGCGTTGTCTCTGTTTCTGGGCTGGCTCGGAGCAGATCGCTTCTACCTGGGATATCCCGCTCTGGGTACACCCACACACACACTCAGAGACGCACACACACACACACACACACTCTCAGACACCTGCAGCTTTTATTTTGACGCCTGCAGTTTGGGTCAGCGGCTCTCTGCCAGCTTTGCCACTTCATCTATTTTTAGTAAAGCAGGTCTGGATGGAGGGGTGGGGGTGCAGTCAGGTGACTGAGACACCTTTCAGTGAGCAGGTGTACTGTCAGGTCTGTAAATGGACAGCGATTCCATGTTCCTTTGTTTGCTTTGCTTTTCCACCACGGTGGGTTTAAAACATGCCTCAGGTTCAGCTTTAATTTAAAGAGTTCATTAAAAATCAGCATTAAGTGATTTTTTTTTTTATATGAAGTCGTCCTCCTTCTGCACAGCTAAACAGACGGCACAAACAACACGCTGTAATTCCAGAAGTTTTCTCGACTTTATCCGTGACTGCTGTGAGATGCCGGTTTCCCAGTCATGGATTAAGCATGGTCCTAGACTAAAAGGAAAAAGTCAATTAAGACCAAAATAGGAAAAAGTATTCAGTCCAGGATTAGACATAATCCCTGTATGGGAAACTGGGCCTTAAAGTTTAGTTTGAAGCAACAAACGCTCACCAAATTATAAAGAAAAGCAGACGTAAGAAGTCAGTCTGGTCTTAAATATGTGCAGAGTTGATGAGGTCCTGACCTGATTTAGGAGCAGGAACTCCCACCTCAGCAGAGCTCAGTGATCTGTGGGTGAGGTGGACTAACACTGCTCAACCATTGGGGGGGGGGGGGGGGGGGGGGATCACATTAATTTTAACCAAATGGTCATAGGTGATATTTTTCCTCCTGTGAATGTGTAAGTCTGCGTCTCCTGCTACGTTTCTGTTTTTAAACACAAACTGCTGTGTAAAGGAAATGTCTGTTTTTTTAACATCATAGGCTTTGATGGGATTGTAGTTTGTTGGTAATTATTCCATAATTAAGTGTCTCATTTTGACAGTCTGCAGGTATTTCAGTGATCTGAATATTTTGAGTGTTTCTGCACAAACTCTTTGAAATCTTCCACATTTTGGTCTAAACACCATTTCATGTGTATAATTTGTGTTTAACTCCTTTTTCCATGAAAATGATTTTAGAATATCTGTTATAACGGAAACGGCACAGGATGGCAAACACAAGCAGAGCCATAAAACATAATAAACCCATAAATTAGCCGCTCAGTAATTATCCTTTAACTGAAACATCCTGCAGTCGCTAAACTTAAAGAACTTTTTACATTGAACTTTATCATTGAAATGACAGTGACAGAGGTGGAGGCGGTGGAGGACACGGAGTCGCGCTGGAACCAAAGTCTATCTTCAGCCGTGATAACGGAGCTGTGCAGTGATTGGCTGCTTCGAGTTCAAACTGATTTTAAAGGGAATGTTTCTCATTTTAAACTTTGACTCCATACAATTAAAAAGCTTAAAAGCTGCAGAGGCTGGAACCAGGAAATTTATATGCTACCTCCATCAATAATCATTCAAATCAATGAGCAAAGAAGGTGCAGCAGTTCCTGTCACAGCTTCACCTGGTGGACATGAGAGAAACTGCAGCATCTTCATTGCGGAGCTCTCACTTATTAAAATGGTGGCGTTGCCCTTTAACTGCGTCTGCAGCGAGTCTTTGTTGGCCTCTGATCAGCACACAATGCAGACGAGACGCCGAAGAATAACAGTTATGATTAGCACAACAAGGGCGAGTTTTATCAGCACGCCGTCCTCCTTTAATGAGACACCTGCAGCTCCACAAAGCCTCAAAGGGTGTGTGTGTGTGTGTGTGTGTGTGTGTGTGTGTGTCTGTGTGTGTGAGTGTGTGTGTGTGATTGCTGCCTGAGGGTTTTCGAATGGACAGCAGCTGCACACCTGGCCTGATTTGGCACAGGTCGGCCCTGGCTGGGCTGAACTGAGCCGAGCTGAGCCAACTCAGCCAACTTTATTCTGGAAAAAAAAACCCTGAAATGCTGAAAAAGATTAAAAGAGCAGATCAGTGTTTTCTTACTGAACTTTTCTTTCCCGTGTGTTTTGCTCTGTGAGGGTCAGGCTAACTTTGCTGCTCCTCTGTTTCAGAGCTTCGCAGAAACAAACAGCGTGCAGGATTTCTTCCAATAAAAAAACACTATTCAGTTAAATGGCGTGTCTCTGATAAAGACTGAAGCTTTGAGAGCAGACATGATGAAGAGTGAGTAATCAGATAACCAAATAACAGGGTGTAGGAGCAGGTTTACGCATGTGTTTGTCAGCATGGCGGTTGAGGTCAGTGAGAGGCAGCTGAAGGAGAATCAGCACAAACTCGTCTGTTAGAAGTTGATGGGCACCGCGTGGATGATGCGTCTGATCTCCAGATGAAGCTGACGATTAAGGGTGAAGAGCAGGATTCATCCAGAGCAGAGCGGTGAACCTGAAGCCTGGAGCAGCTGAGCTACATGACGGGCAGAACAATAAAAATATTATTTGCTGTCAGATCTCAAGTCGTGAACTTCGCGTGATGTGTACCAGTGTGAGCAGCTTTTGTTTTCTCTGTGCTCTGTGGGAGGCTGCAGGTGTTTATTAAAGTGATCATTATCTACTGTAAAATTCAGACATTGATCTGAAACACTAACACAGTCCCATTAACTAGTGTATGTAAAGGATCTGAGACTGAAGAGGAGTTAAAGTTTGTGTCTGCTCTGTTTCATCCAAACGTGCCAGCACCGATATGAGGGCTCGGCTCTAAACGTGAAGAGTCAGAGGTCTGGCACTCAGGAATTCGTTTAAATAATCTCCTCCACAAATTTTGCTCTCTAAAAGGGAAACTCCTGCAAACATTTATGCAGCAAGGCCAGCAGCATGAGTGTCCACACCTTCAGCAGGACTGACACTGCTCCTCGAGTCAGTACACACTAGATTTTTAATACCAAAAGACTTTTGTGCTGCTGTTAATCCGGCCCTAAATACAGTGAGAGTTGGTGGCAAAAATACACACACTCTGTACTTAAGTGGAAGTACAGATACAGATACTCTGGTAAAAGCTGAAGTACTGATTCAAATTTTTACTCAAGTAACAGTGAAAAAGTACAGGCTCTGAAATGTAAAAGTAAGAAAGTAAAAGCAGCTGTTTGGAGGATGTTTCTGCCAGCTGCTTTTGTGCAAAGCTAACTGAACCTTGTGCTATATTAATGTAATAATAAAATAATATTACGTGAGAATACATGTAATAATATTAAATATTTGGGTTTCTTTGTGCCACAACTTAGAGACTTCACTTTAACCACAGAGAATGAGGCATGATTTACGTGTTTTTACGTCTTTCATCTTTTTGTGTGCGATAAACACCAGTGATGGCTTATATGATTGTCTTTTGTGTGCTGTTGTTCCTCCATTAAGGCTCAGATCGGTTTGAAGGCAGTGCTGGGAAATAAGAACTTCCCTCAGATGTTAAAGTAACGAGTCTGTTTGGAAAATGTAAGAAATAGAAAATACAGATATTTGTGTAAAGACGTAGGGAGTAAAAGTAAAAAGTTGTCAGAAAAATAAATACTCAAGTAAAGTACAACTACCTGATAATACTACTTAAGTACAGTAATGAAGTATTTGTACTTCGTTACTTCCCACGTCTGATTTGGACCCACCGTGCCCGGGCTTCCAGCGTACCTGTGCCTGCAGGTACGGTTTCAAACGGTCCAAAAACACCCGACTGGTCTCTGATAGAAACTGCACAATAAAGTTGAGTGTGTTTGAGTTTGAACAGCCGCCTCCTCGAAGAAGCGACGGCTCGCTCGCGCTCTGATAAATCCTTTAGCAGCTCCTGTGTTTCCACATCTGTCCACTGATCAGGAACGTTTGACTCTCTTCACCAGCTTAAACTGGGATGAGATTCATTCACAAAAACCTTTTAATGCTGGTATTATTAAAGACCATTACAAAAACAATACGCTGAATAGTCATACATGTAGGAAAATAGATTAGCAGATGATTATAGATCAAACTTTAAGCAGAAATGATGATTATTATACAAAGTTTGGTATCCATTTAAAACAGGGAGTGAAGAATAAAACACACCATGACTCAGTAGTTAAAAATCAAATAAGACTTTAAAGTTATAGGATAGTTTGTATATTCTGTAATAATAATGCTCTCTGTCTCTCAGGACTGTTGAAGTTCTGCACTGTTGGTTTCTGTGGGATCGGCACACTGATCGACTTCATACTGATCGCCATGCAGGTGCGTCATTAATCCTGGGCAGGTGCCAGCCACCTGATCATCGTCTCCTTTTAATGTCTTTAAATGGGTGAAAGTTCAGTTCAGTCAGAGCCCAGCTGGGCAGCGGGTTTCTTCCTTCTTCCGGGGGGTTGACTCAGTGTTCAGCTGTTAAATGGGAAACGGAAATGAAGTGACCCCTGACCTCAGCCAAATCGAGCCCAGTCTGCCACAGTGTGTAGATTCGGAGCCCCTGCCTCATGAGTTGTAACTAAGCAAATTTGATTTGCTGTTTAAAAAAAAATCCACTAAGGGGGGGGTTCCCGTTATTTATTTATTTTTAGCAGAGGTCATGTGGTGACCTTGACAATGTTCTGATAGATCAGTCACGAGTAACAGATCTGAAGGATTGGAGCGGTGATTTAAAGCCCACATTAGCTGGGTGTTACTTCCTGTATGTCTCGTTCTCCGGTTGTTGTTGTTTCATGTCCTCTTTAAGAGTGACGCCAGTGATGAAGGGTTCCTCGTTTCCCCGAGGATCCATTTCAGCGTGGCACACGGCAGCGGAGCCTGCCCGTATGGGAGGAGGGGCAGTGGAGCTGATGAATAAACAGGCGGCAGCTTTCTGGGTATTATTTACGCCCATCCATCGTGCAGCGTGGCGTCTTGGCGAGGCCCTCATCATGAATGATGCTTCTGGAAGGTTCTAATGGACTCTGAGCGAGCAGAGACAGATGGATGAAGCAGGAGGTGAAGGGACGAATCTCTCCATCCTGCTGAAGCGTTTTAGATAATAGAGGCTGGAAATCCATCAGAGGGGGGAGGAACATGTTTCAAACTTCTTAATGTGATTATTAACCCCTCCCACACCCAACTCTGATGCAGAAAAGTGCTAAAGGAAGATTTTTACTTTAAACCTTTAGGAAGATATTTATCTGATGGGAAAAGCTTTGGGAAGTATCTGCACACCACTTTAGAGTATCACTGTCCTGATTCATTTTTCTTTTAGCTCATCACATTTGATGGATGTAAAAATATACTGCTTAGTAAAATTCAGACTGATGGTGAACCTCATTCAGTTCCTCAGCTGCTTTAAGCCACTGCTAAAAACACACAAGGTTTTCCAGACAAATCCCAGAGTGGAAAATCCTTTTTAAATTCACCCTTACTGAATGTGAGCCATGATTGTGAATAATGTGTAAAGTAAAAAGAGAAGAGGACCCAGAGTCGATCTCTGAGGAACTCCAAACTTGAGTTTGGCTCCTGGAGACACAAATGTTCACTCAGAAACTCAGTCTTTATTAAACTGAGTGTGTCGGCCTTCAGCTGCTGTGAGCGCGATAATGTTCACCTCTGCTTTGGAAGTTCAGAGAAATGATGACTCGACAGCTCTGCGCAGCTTTCTGAAAATCCTGGCTTTGAAACTTTTTATTATTGTGAAGTTTAGATTTGATCTACTTTCCCAGCAGGTTCTTACAGGGAAGCCCTCCCTCTCTCTGTCGTGTCTCCTGCAGATCGTGGGTCCAGCAGATGGATCGAACTACATCGTGGATTATTATGGCGCCCGTCTGACCCGTCTGTCCATCACCAACGAGACCTACAGGAAGCCACACCACTCTCTCTGAGCTCACCCGGACATGATCTGACAGGACGACGGTAAGTTTTTATATCTGAAATTTTGGCATCTTTTTAATGCTTCAGAAACAGCAAATTGTCCACAGTAATGGTGGGATAGACACAGGAGGTGACCAGCTGTTCACCGTGTAGCACACAGAGGAGAAATGTATTCATTTATTCAGCCCCTGAGGCTGATGGGTAACCTGAACCTTCTGATGACCCAGTGTCAAATCTTTGTTTTCATCTGATCAGTTTTTGTCTCTTATCGGGGGTCCTACAGCTGTATGAATAACTAAATATTAAAGGACATTTTCTCTGTCTCTGTTTAGGTCTCTCCATCAGTCCAATAAATTCAAAAACAGCTGATGGCCCGCGGTGAAGAAAACCCTCCTCGTCTTCAGTTAAAGTCTGTTTGATCATCACCAAGTTATCCATGAACAGCACTTATTTGCACTTTGGGAGATATTTGGTTTTTTTTTATTTGTTTGTTTGTGTTGGCTTGCTAACATGTCGCTCTGCACATTCCTGCTGATCATTGTTAAAACGGTCGAGTTGGAAAACAAAGATGTTTCACTGCTGTTTGTGTCTTTAAGTTATTGTTTTTGTAAATAAAGTTTCTGTTTGTGTTACTCTAACATCAGCGTCTCTGGTATTACTGTAAATGTAGTTTATCCTTGTTTGACGGGGAACGCACATCTTCCTCCTTTTTAAACTTACAAATTTAAATCATCACATGTAAAAGTTGTCTGTATCAGTACTGGGAAAACTAAAAGGACAAAATATTTTTTACTTTTCAGAAAAATTATGCAAAATCTCTGAAGTCATAAAATCCAGCAGATTTCAGGGCTTCTCTGCTAAGCTGGGCTGGATAGTTTTTAGGACTAGTTTGGTCATATTTAAGCTTTAATGTATATTTTTTAGCTTGTTTGTGGTTTGTTTATGAAGGTAGTGGTGCATCGAGACTCCAATGAGTTAAATCTGTCCCCAGATTTAGCTCAGCTTATAATAATCTTTATTCGTACATCTCCTAAAGTCACTCTGCTTCACACAAGCAACAAGACGAGCAGATGTCTCTGGAGCTTGAAAAAGGCGACTGGACTTCTTTTTGTTTCTTGAAGACGTTTCACCTCTCATCCGAAAGGCTTCTTCAGTTCTCAACCAAATGGTGGAGAGACCCAGGTATTTAAACCCCTGTGGGCGTAGTCCCCTGAAGGTGGTTATGACCCTCTATTGATCATGTGCGTGAACACATGTGCCCAGGTGTGAAGGGGGCGTGGGTCATATTTAATCAGTGGTTTCAGTTGAAACCAATTTAGGACTCCGCTCCATTGTTTCCTGTGGCCTATTGAGGTCACTGGAACAAAGGTGTGAATGGGGGTTGAGACGTCTGGGAAGGGAGCTCAGGACAGCACTGTAAGCGGGGGAAAGTTGGTGACGTAATCCACCTCCTCTGTTCAATGATGGTTGTTCACAGTGGACATAGATGGCTTCTTTCACTCCTCTTTCAAACCATCTGTTTTCCCTGTCCAAAATGTGAACATTGGCATCCTCAAAAGAGTGCCCTTTTTCCTTCAGATGCAGATGTACTGCTGAATCTTGTCCTGTCGAGGTGGCTCTTCTATGTTGTGCCATTCGTTTGTGAAGAGGCTGTTTGGTTTCACCAATGTAGAGGTCCGAGCACTCTCCACTGCACTGAACA
The DNA here is from genome assembly GCF_007364275.1 of Archocentrus centrarchus. Lineage (NCBI taxonomy): Eukaryota > Metazoa > Chordata > Actinopteri > Cichliformes > Cichlidae > Archocentrus > Archocentrus centrarchus. Next base: position 36,374,446 of record NC_044349.1, on the reverse strand, counting down.
GCATACACTACATCGCTGATCTTGTGTTTGGCGGGTTTGTCCTTGGGATGAACCAGTTTTTGTCTTAGGGTGTGACTTGGTTTGAAGTATACTGAGATGTCATGCTTGGAGAAAATTCTTCTGAGTTTCTCTGACAAGCCTGCCACATATGGGATGACAATGTTGTTCCTCTTGTCCTTCCCATTCTCTGTAGTTTGTGTTTGGCCTTCATTCCTGTGCATCTTAGCTGATTTGAGGAAGGCCCAGTTGGGGTAACCGCATGTTTTGAGGGCTTTCTTAATGTGTGTGTGTTCCTTATGCTTCCCTTCTGCCTTAGAGGGAACACTTTCCGCACGGTGTTGTAGGGTCCTGATCACCCCAAGTTTGTGTTCCAGAGGGTGGTGGGAGTCAAAGAGGAGATACTGGTCTGTGTGTGTGGGCTTCCGGTAAACTTCAATGTTGAGGCTTCCATCTTCCTCGATAAGCACCGCACAGTCCAGGAATGGTAACTTGTTATCTCTGGTGTCCTCCCTGGTAAAACGTATGTATTTATCCACTGAGTTAATGTGACGAGTGAAGGCTTCCACTTCTTGGGTTTTGATTTTGACCCAGGTGTCATCTACATATCTGTACCAGTGGCTAGGTGCCATCCCTTTGAAAGAACCAAGAGCTTTACTTTCCACTTCCTCCATGTAAAGGTTGGCTACAATGGGAGACACTGGGGAGCCCATGGCACATCCATGCTTCTGTCTGTAGAATCCATCATTGTATTTAAAATATGTTGTGGTAAGGCAGAGATCTAAAAGTGCACAAATCTGATCTGGGGTGAAGCGGGTTCTGTTCAGTAAGGAATCGTCTTCCTGTAGTCGTCTTCTGACGGTCTCCACTGCCTCAGTTGTAGGTATGCAAGTGAAAAGTGAAACCACATCAAAGGACACCATGGTTTCATCTGGATCCAGTACAAGATTCTGGACCTTGTTAGTAAAATCTGTAGAGTTTTCAATGTGGTGGGGTGTGATGCCAACAAGCGGTGATAAGATGGTGGCGAGGTGTTTGGAAATGTTGTAGGTGACCGAGTTTATACTACTGATAATGGGTCGAAGTGGGACTCCTTCTTTGTGGATCTTTGGGAGTCCATAAATGCATGGAGTGGCTTCTCCAGGGTACAGGCGGTAGTAAGAATTCATCGGATTACCACAACAAAATTACTACACTCCTCAGTGACAACAATACTTATGAGGTCTTGAGACGTGATCCCACAAGCAACCACAAGCAACTACAAGAAAAAAGTTGTTTGCTGCCTGCAACAACTTGAAAAGGAAAAAGCCATTGACCGCCCCACTTACTACCGCCTGTACCCTGGAGAAGCCACTCCATGCATTTATGGACTCCCAAAGATCCACAAAGAAGGAGTCCCACTTCGACCCATTATCAGCAGTATAAACTCGGTCACCTACAACATTTCCAAACACCTCGCCACCATCTTATCACCGCTTGTTGGCATCACACCCCACCACATTGAAAACTCTACAGATTTTACTAACAAGGTCCAGAATCTTGTACTGGATCCAGATGAAACCATGGTGTCCTTTGATGTGGTTTCACTTTTCACTTGCATACCTACAACTGAGGCAGTGGAGACCGTCAGAAGACGACTACAGGAAGACGATTCCTTACTGAACAGAACCAGCTTCACCCCAGATCAGATTTGTGCACTTTTAGATCTCTGCCTTACCACAACATATTTTAAATACAATGATGGATTCTACAGACAGAAGCATGGATGTGCCATGGGCTCCCCAGTGTCTCCCATTGTAGCCAACCTTTACATGGAGGAAGTGGAAAGTAAAGCTCTTGGTTCTTTCAAAGGGATGGCACCTAGCCACTGGTACAGATATGTAGATGACACCTGGGTCAAAATCAAAACCCAAGAAGTGGAAGCCTTCACTCGTCACATTAACTCAGTGGATAAATACATACGTTTTACCAGGGAGGACACCAGAGATAACAAGTTACCATTCCTGGACTGTGCGGTGCTTATCGAGGAAGATGGAAGCCTCAACATTGAAGTTTACCGGAAGCCCACACACACAGACCAGTATCTCCTCTTTGACTCCCACCACCCTCTGGAACACAAACTTGGGGTGATCAGGACCCTACAACACCGTGCGGAAAGTGTTCCCTCTAAGGCAGAAGGGAAGCATAAGGAACACACACACATTAAGAAAGCCCTCAAAACATGCGGTTACCCCAACTGGGCCTTCATCAAATCAGCTAAGATGCACAGGAATGAAGGCCAAACACAAACTACAGAGAATGGGAAGGACAAGAGGAACAACATTGTCATCCCATATGTGGCAGGCTTGTCAGAGAAACTCAGAAGAATTTTCTCCAAGCATGACATCTCAGTATACTTCAAACCAAGTCACACCCTAAGACAAAAACTGGTTCATCCCAAGGACAAACCCGCCAAACACAAGATCAGCGATGTAGTGTATGCTGTTCAGTGCAGTGGAGAGTGCTCGGACCTCTACATTGGTGAAACCAAACAGCCTCTTCACAAACGAATGGCACAACATAGAAGAGCCACCTCGACAGGACAAGATTCAGCAGTACATCTGCATCTGAAGGAAAAAGGGCACTCTTTTGAGGATGCCAATGTTCACATTTTGGACAGGGAAAACAGATGGTTTGAAAGAGGAGTGAAAGAAGCCATCTATGTCCACTGTGAACAACCATCATTGAACAGAGGAGGTGGATTACGTCACCAACTTTCCCCCGCTTACAGTGCTGTCCTGAGCTCCCTTCCCAGACGTCTCAACCCCCATTCACACCTTTGTTCCAGTGACCTCAATAGGCCACAGGAAACAATGGAGCGGAGTCCTAAATTGGTTTCAACTGAAACCACTGATTAAATATGACCCACGCCCCCTTCACACCTGGGCACATGTGTTCACGCACATGATCAATAGAGGGTCATAACCACCTCCAGGGGACTACGCCCACAGGGGTTTAAATACCTGGGTCTCTCCACCATTTGGTTGAGAACTGAAGAAGCCTTTCGGATGAGAGGTGAAACGTCTTCAAGAAACAAAAAGAAGTCCAGTCGCCTTTTTCAAGCTCCAGAGACTACTATGACCTGGATGACTGAGAATCTACACAGACAAGACGAGCAGATCATAAAAAAAGAACAGAGGACTCATACGGTGGAAGTCAAACAAGTTTTAAACAAAGAAAGTGAAATAAAGAGTCATTTTCAGGAGTTCAAATGACAAACTGAGGTCTGAAACTGGAGTGCGCACATAAGGACGTCAGGTCATTTAAATGTATACAGAAATACCTGCAGCTATGGTGGCCCTGAAGTCCAAAAAAGACAGGTCAGCATCACTTCCTGTTTCTGTAGGTCTCAGCGGTCTGATAAAGTCCGGAGGAAAGTGTTTAGAGCTGTCTCTGCATCAGCCATGTGTGCAGCCCTCAGAGAGCAGAGCCCAGCGTAACACCGCCCGTATCCTCTGATTTATTCCAGCTTTCAGGGTTCGAAGGGACATTTCAATGTCATCGCACATTAACTGACACTCTGGCAACACCTGCAAAGATACATGACAACTAAATCAACCTCTAAAATCACACTAACATCATCATAACTACAGCAAAATACAGGAACTAAACTAACCACTGCTTACAGCAATTAAAGCAATTATTGGTGCAACACCTGCAACCACAAACTACTCCAACACCTACAGAAAAACACAGCAACTAAAGCAACTAAACCAATACCTGACACTCTGGCAACACTTAAAGCAACAACAACCACCTCTAAAGTTTTGTGACTTTTCAGCTTTTTTTCCCTGAATTTGTACTTTCTGATTCGTGTTCAGTCAGATGTGTAACAGCTGGGTTCAGACTCACTCTGAGTTGAACACAGTAGTTGCTGCAGTTGCTGTCTTTGTGTGAACAGGAAAATATGATAATCGAATCAAATGAAGCTGTTGAAGTAAAACATGAAGCCAAGTTTATTTTCTAATTTACACACAGAAACACGAGTTCTTGTTAACGCTGAGCAGCAAGCGTTTCCCGTTTAATTATTACACTACACACAGAACAAGGCTCTGTGTGTGTGTGTGTGTGTGTGTGTGTGTGTGTGTGTGTGTGTGTGTGTGTGTGTGTGTGTGTGTGTGTGTGTGTGTGTGTTATGACTCTTTGTATTTCCATGTGGAGTTAGCAGCCATGTGGTTTTCATCAAAATTCAATTATCATCCTGAAGCACGCTTCACAGGATCCACAGTTCAGACCAGGAGGAAGCAGAAAGAGGAGGAGCTCCTCTGCACGCGTATGTGTGTGTGCGTGTGTGTGGGTGTGTGTGTCAGAGACACAACGGAGGGGGGTGATCCCAGGATCCTTTCCTCCATCACAGCATCCAGCCAAATGAAGAAAACTCTCCAGGAGTAAGATGTCTCATTATCCAAGTATAGCATAAAGAGAAGAATCCAGAAGGTTCAAATCAAGCCACAAACATCCATCAGCCTCAGGAACAGCAAGCTTAGGCTGAGCAGCTCTGGAATGATTCATGATCAACCTGCAGCAGGATCACAGAAGAACAAAGGATGGAGAAGGCTTGGTGTGGCTCAGCAGGTGACTGATGAGCAGTTTCATGATCAGGTGTGGCATCATTATTTCAAGATCAATGTAGGTCATCAACTGTCTGGAGCTGAATTTGCATTTTGTAGCTCTTCATGGGAACTATGAGCTCCAAAAAATTGTTGATCAGTGCAAGGAGGCCGGTATTTGGCTAAAAAAGACTAAAGCAAAAAAAAGGAAAATCTTAAAAAAAGGAAAGCAACAGTAAGTTCAGCAACACCAAAAGAATTTGAGTGGATGATCACAGGATCCTTTCCATGGTGAAGAAAACATGCTCATTGTAGAGTTTGACCGAGTGTACCTGATTTGAGATGCCTTCATGAGATTGGAAAGGCCAGATTAAAAAGCTGTGAAAGCGGGCACCCGAGTGGCTCAGTGGTGGAGCAGGCGACCACATGCGTATGCTGCGGGCTCGAGTCCTGGCCTGTTGCCGACCTGCCCGCATGTCTTCCCCTGTGTCCTTACCCCATTTCCTGTCTCTACGCTGTCAATAAAAGCCGCTGTGGCCAAAAAAGCTAACAGCAGTTCTATCACAGCACGGACTCAAGGACTCATGAAACTACATTAAACTGCAACAGAATTCAGTTTAATTCAATTTTATTTATATTGTGCCAAAGTTGCTTCAAGGTGGTAAAGATCCTACAACAATACAGAGAAAACCCAACAGTCAAAACGACCCCCCTGTGAGCAGCACTTGGTGACAGTGGGAAGGAAAAACTCAGTTTTAACAGGAAGAAACCTCCAGCAGAACCAGGCTCAGGGAGGGGGGGTCATCTGCTGCGAGGGGGCTGAGGGGAGAGAGACAGGACAAAAGACACACTGTGGAAAAGAGACAGAGATTAATAATAACTAATGATTAAATGCAGGGTGGGGTATAAACAAAGTAAATAAGGTGAATGAAAAAGAAACACTCGGTGCATTATGGGAACCCCCCCCAGCAGCCTAGGCCTATAGCAGCATAACTAAGGGAGGGTTCAGGGTCACCTGATCCAGCCCTAACTATAAGCTTGATCATAAAGGAAAGTTTTAAGCCTAATCTTAAAAATAGAGAGGGTGTCTGTCTCCTGAATCCAAGCTGGGAGCTGGTTCCACAGAAGAGGGGCCTGAAAGCTGAAGGCTCTGCCTCCCATTCTACTCTTAAGTATCCTAGGAACCACAAGTAAGCCAGCAGTCTGAGAGCGAAGTGCTCTGTTGGGGTTGACAGGTAACAGGTTTGTTTGTGAAGGAAGACACCTGAAACACTTGTGAGACATTTAATATATTAAAAAGAATCAGAAGAAATCTCACATGCATGTGGGGACTCAGAGACAGGCCTGTGTGTGTGCACTCTCTCTCTCTGAGCCCGTTCCTGTCTAACTATAACATCTTTATGATGCCACTTATCTATATGTAAACAATCTGGGCGCTGTGAGTTGGCCTTGTCTTCGGTCTTGCTCATGACCCAGATTCCTCTCATCAGCAGTGGAGTCATAAAGCACATCTTCTTCATGATGTTTTAATTTGTCATACAGAGCAATCTTGTCCAGATTAATGACAGAACATGGTGACTGACTGTACGTACTGTGGCCGAACCTCCAAGATAAGATGCCCTGAGACAGAGAAGTTAGTCAGCACTTTCTGTCTGTTACGCTCTGTCTAATGTATTATTTAATTGTTTATTATTTGGTTGATCCACTGTTTATTAATTAACTTACTGGAGTTTATTTTTAAACATTTGTCCTTTTATTCATTGAATAAGAAATAATCCCTAATAGGGTGATATGGTACTGTGAGGTCTTTAAGATAAGATGGTGACCTTGTACAGTATGTGAGGAGAAGGATTTTAAATTTGAATCTGGATTTAACAATGAAGAGAATTTAGAAGCAGGAAATTAGAGGTCATCCAGGCCTTTATGTCTTTAAGACATTCCTACAGTTTAACTAATTGATGTGTGTCATCTGGCTTCATTGATAGGTAAAGTTGAGTATCATCTGCATAACAATGAAAATTGATGCAGTGCTTTCTAATAATACTGCCTAAGGGAAGCATGTATAATGTAAATAGAATTGGTCCTAGCACAGAACCCTGTGGAACTCCATAATTAACCTTAGTGTGTGAAGAAGACTCCCCATTTACATGAACAAATTGGAGTCTATTAGATAAGTATGACTCAAACCACTGCAGTGCAGTACCTTTATTACCTATAGTATGCTCTAATCTCTGTAATAAAATGTTATGGTCAACAGTATCAAAGCTGCACTGAGGTCCAACAGGACAAGCACAGAGATGAGTCCACTGTCAGAGGCTGTAAGAAGATCATTTGTAACCTTCACTAATGCTGTTTCTGTACTGTGATGAATTCTGAAACCTGACTGAAACTCTTCAAATAAACCGTTCCTCTGCAGATGATCAGTTAGCTGTTTTATAACTACTCTTTCAAGAGTCTTTGAGAGAAAAGGAAGGTTGGAGATTGGCCTATAATTAGCTAAGACAGTGGCTTTTTCAATTACTGCCACTTTAAAGGGCTGTGGTATGTAGCCAATTAATAAAGATAGGTTGATCATATTTAAGTTTGAAGCATTAATTAATGGAAGGATTTCTTTGAGGAGCTCTCTTGTAGGAATGGGGTCTAATAGACATGTTGATGGTTTGGAGAAAGTAATTATTGAAGTTAACTCAGAAAGATCAGTCAGAGAGAAAAGAGTCTAAATAAATATCAGCAGTGCTAAAAGCAGTTGAACATAAAGATATATCAGAATGATGAAGAACAAAGGATGGAGAAGGCTTCGAGCATCTCGTGATCTGAAGCATCAACAGCTGTGAACCCAGCTGAGGCAGTGTGATGCATGGTCGTGCATGGCTGTTTTCTGATGCTGTGCAGGCGGAGTGGATAAAAACAGCGGCAGTTTTTTTTGTTCAACCCTTTGACTAAAACCTGAATCTGAACCCAACCGCAGCCTCGTGGCTTCATTTCAGATCTACTGTGGTGGGGGCAACAGACAAAAGTGTGAAAACTATCAGAACCATCTTCAGCATCCATCATTCTGCGTCTAACTTCAATCATATCTATCCACACAAGTCTTCTGTAAGTTTTTATTTAAGCAATTCACTCTGAAGAAGTTACAGCAACATGATTTTACCAAAAATATGTTATTTATTTTTAAAAAGCAATTTAAGGGAATTAAAATGTCTCCTCAGACTCCCAGCAGAAGCTTTGTATGTTTGCCCAAGAACTCGGGTCAATCTGAGTTTGATCACAGCAGCATCTGCTGGACATCAGATGAACTGCAGCTGGTCACATGTCAGCAGAGAAGGTTGCTGATTGGTTCAGATATATATAAATACAACTGCAGTGTGATCTTTTTTTCTTTGTCATGTAGCTGCATCTGTCCTCACAAAACACTCGAATAATAACAGTCTGATTTCTGGCTGTTTGATTGGGAAGTAGAACACACACACACACACACACACACACACACACACACACACACACACACACACACACACACACACACGCACACACGAAACACAGAGGGCATGAAATTACAGTTGTGTCGGTTGGAACGAAGCAGGAGCAAAGTTTGGCGATAAGGTGGAGGCTTCATGCAAACCTTCATCCAGCTGAGTGTGTGTGCGCTCCTGTACATCTGTCTTTGTGAGGACCAGTTTCAGACTTTGGGAGTGAGGACATTTGTTCAAACTGAGGTCAGTTTGTCTGCTCAGACCTGCAGAGGATGTCTGAGAGTTCAGACCCGGCTTCAGGGTCAGGAGCAGGATTAGGAGTCCTCACAGAGATGGAAGTGCAAACGTGTGTGTTGGTGGGAGGTCCAGGAAATAAAGAAATGTCAGAGCTCCATAATCCGTGTGTGTGTGTGTGTGTGTGTGTGTGTGTGTGTGTGTGTGTGTGTGTGTGTGTGTGTGTGTGTGTGTGTGTGTGTGTGTGAGACCAGATAAGTCAGTTCAATATTCACACTCGGTCGGTCTCTGGAGCTCAACTGCACTGAAGTATGTACACGTGTGTGTTTTCCCCATTAAAGAATCTGTAGTTTGAACAGATTTGTTTTTATGTATAAAAAATTTTTCCTGGTTGTGAACATCTGGCCTGATGTTTGAGTTTATTTATCACACCATCACCTCGGGGTTGACTGGACCCACTTTTTATTCGCAGCCTTTTCTTCACATCAGTTTTAAAGCATGTAGGAGGAAATATATTTATGCATTAAGACAAATCGAATGTCTAAAAACCTGAGACAGAAACAAAGGAATCAGACCCACCCAACTTCTGAGGAGTTTGCTGATGAAGAGCTAATATTTCCTCCTCCTCTTTTTCTTTTGTCTCCTTCAAGGTTCTTCAAACAGAGCTGGTCAGGATTTAAAAGCGTCTGATCTTTAAATATGATTTTATCTCCCTGCAGAAGAGACATTTACTCTGACAGGTCAACGTCTCCCCTGAGGAGGAAGCTCACCCCGCCTCTCCTTCCTCCTCCTCCTCCTCTCTTCTTATGTCGTGTCACTTTGACTCTGTCCTCCACGTCCTCTCATCCCTCTTCTTCTTCTGTCTGCTCTTGTACTTGGTGTGATTTACAGACTTCCTGCTGATCTTCTCTTTGTGTCTGCTGAGGACTTCTTCCTGGTTTGTGTGTTGCTTAAACATGTCTGACTTCTTCCTAAACCCTCGGGGAGCAAAGCAGTCGCTGCTGTGCTCACTGCTCGCGGAGACGCACCTACAGCCCTAAAACTGAAACTCATCTGGTTTTGTTTCAGCATCTGTGTCATCCTATTTTCTGGAATCAGTTTTTTGTCTTTACCTTATATATTTGGGGCGGCTGTGGCTTAGGTGGAAAAACGGGTCATCTACTGATTGATCGGTGGATCGATCCCCAGGTCCTTCAGTCCACGTGTGGAAGTGTGTGTAAAAAGGGCTTCAGCACAGATAAAAACGCTGCATGAATGTGTGTGTGTTTGAGACTTGTAGCAGAAAGCACTTTGAGTGCTGCAGAGGTGGGAAGTAAAAAGTACAAATACATGGTTATTGTACTCAAATAGAATATTCAGGTATCGATACTTGAGTATTTATTTTTCTGACAACTTTTTACTTTTACTCCCTACATTTTAAAACAAATATCTGTACTTTCTACTCCTTACATTTTCCAAACAGACTCATTACTTTAGGTTTAACATCTGAGGGGAGTTTTTGTTTCCGGTCACTGGCCTTCTGGCCTTGATTGTATTGGTGTATCCATCACTGAGGCTTATTACATACATACAGATGAAAGAAGTAAAAGCACGTAGTTTTGGTGTCGTTTATAGCGCTGTACTCAGGAGTTAAAGTGGGTCCGACTGAATGCAGATGTCTGTAAGTTGTGGTTACGTCAGCGTCCAGCTAACTCTACTGAAGAGCCGTGAGCATAAAGGCAGTAACGTGTTGTGGCAGGTCATTTTAAATGCAACATTTTTATCAGCTCAACAAATATGAGCAAACACACAGTTTTTGTGTGCAGTTTGTCACACAGAGTATCTGTGAGCTGAAGGTCCAGCTGCTGTTTGAGAGAGAAGTTCCCTCAGAGATGGAGACAGATGGAAGGAGGAGGAAGCAGAGAGGTTAGCTTTGGAGGGAAGGACTGCTCAGGGAAGGTTAAAGCTGACATGTAATGCCCTCATTTTTAAATCAGATACTGGATCTGATATGAAGTTGTGCTTTTTCATACTGTGAAGCATCCTGCAAAACAAACTGAGGTACACTAACTTTGTGTTATTCAGATACTGCGGTGTATTGCAGGATAAACAGGTCAGTTTGCAGTACTGTTGTGAGTAAAGCTCTGTGTTGGACTGGTGCAGAGCAGCTGTGGTGTTCATGGTCAGAGTTACAGGTTACATCAGTGCAGCAGAGATGAGTTTGAATTTAAGCTGATGATGCTCAGATTCATTCACTGAATTCAGCCTTTTTACCAGCTGTATGCAGTCAGGATGCAGACGGTATAAACAGCATACTGTCAGCGTCGGTGATGGAACTCAAAGTTGGACTCAAAATTGTCACGAAGAGAGAGACTCGCTAAATATGGTGAATAGTTAATGATAAGCACTATGAGGAATATTGATGTGACAAAGAGTACATTTTGTTATCAATATCAAATATTAAACTTTGTGGTTCTAGGTTTGATGCATTTACTGGAAACTGGGTTATCCCTAGGTTAGAATGATACTGGATCATTATAGTAACTAGGAAAGGATTAAAGATAAGACAATGTAATTTATGAAATTCTAATTTATATTATAATGATGTTAAATGGGTTTAATTTAGAATTAAAATCGTTATTAGGATGTAACTAAAAGTCAAGTTATGATTTATAAAGACATCAAATGTGGAGCTCAGCATGTTTTAGTGTGTAAGTATTTGGTGTGGTGGTAATTATGACTGCAGATTGTACATGAGTGTGGGGCTGTCTGTATGTTCGTGTGTTGTGTCTTGGAACAAATGCTGTCTTTGCTCCAGAGGTTGTTAGTAGGAAAGCAAAGATACTCTATAAGTTTAGTTAATGATAAGTTCTGCTCAGGACGTGAGCAGATGACCATGCATGCCGTGTGGCAGTGCGGTCGGCGCAGGTTCGAGTCCCGGCCTGCCGCTCTTTACTGTGTGTCTTCCCCATTTCTCCTCCCGCTTTCCTGTCTCTCTCCTCTGCGAAAAACTCTCAATAAAGCCACGAAATGGCCAAAAAATATCTTTAAAAAGAAATAAATTACATAAAATTAAAGAAATATTACTATCAGATAGCATTTGTGTCTTAGCAGTATCGGAGACACATCTTGATTCTACATTTGAGGAGGCAGAATTAAGGCACAGGATTTTCAGGAGGGACAGACATGTATGTGGTGGCGGGATTGCATTTTATATTCAGAAGCATATCCCAGTTAAGCTCAGAGTGTCATGAACTGGCTGAACTGGAGGCAGTGAACTCAAGTGCAGAACCCAGTCAAGAGACCACAGAGGGAGTTTACAACAATCACTACTCTTTATTTTGACTAACATGGAGCTCGGGAGTCTTAGCCAGGGGTACGAGTTGACCAAGTATGCAGGTCTGGGTGGTTCTCTGTGTGGAGAACAGTCCTTTCTTGGGGAAGGAGATGGTGGACAAGGCCTTACTTGGGTTCAGAGACGAGAGGTCCAGGGGGAATCTGAGGTCCAAATTAGCTAGCCAGTCCTTGCATTGGAAAGATGTGCTGAGGGAGGGTGAGCAGGCAATCCATTTCATGAAGCAAGTTGGAAAATGCAATCTGAGAGGACAAAGAAGCAGGGTATTAGCACACTAATACAGGTTACATGGAAAGGAATGCAGAACTGGGCCGGGTTACCACCCTAAGAAGGTAGATAATCTGGATGGCTGAGCTGGTCCTGAAATACCGCAGCTGAAGAGGCTTGATGGGGTACAGGTGCTCAGCTAAGGAGTGGAAGAATCCAGGCTCCGCCCAGAAGGGTGGAGATCCACTCAAACCTCCTGGTCCAGGGTGACAGGGAGACTAGCAGGCAGCAGACCATGACACAGAGAGGATTTGATGCTGAATGAATTGAGATATTATTGTTAGAAGTATATTTGCCACATCTGAAGCTAATATTGATGGGCACTTGTTATAGACCACCCAGTGCAAATATTTGGTATTTGGATACATTGTGTGATACTTTAGATTGGGTTTGTGATTTCAGTTATCCATCCATCCATCCATCCATCTTCTGCTTATTGAGGGTCAGTCATGGGAGCAGCAGCATATGCAGAGAAGCCCAGACCTCCCTCTCCCCAGCCACCTCCTCCAGCTCATCCGGGGAGACCCCAAGGTGTTCCCAGGCCAGCCGAGAGATGGTAAATGGACTAGTTCTTATATAGCACTTTTCTACTCAGATATGAGCACTCAAAGCGCTTACACAACACGTTTTACATTTACCCATGCACACCCATTCATACAAGCACTTCCATGATTAATTAACTAAGCTAAGTGCTTTAATTATTTAACATTCACTCACATTCATACTCTGACGGAACGGTCGGAGAGCAACTTGGGGTTAAGTATCTTGCCCAAGGATACATTGGCATGCAGCCTGCAGTAGCCAGGAATTGAACCACTAACCTTCCGATCAGTAGGTGACCTGCTCTACCTACTGAGCTACAGCCACCCCATGTAATCTCTCCAGCATATCCCGGATTTGCCCAGGGGCCTCCTCTCGGTAGAACATGCCCAGAAAAACCTCACCCAAGAGGTGCCCAGGAAGCATCATAGTCAGATGCCCGAACCACCTCAACTGGCTCCTTTCAATGTGGAGGAGCAGCAGCTCTACTCTGAGCCCCTCTTGAATGGCTGCACTCCTCACCCTATCTCTAAGGGAGAGGCCAGCTACCCTTCAGAGGAAGCTCATTTCTGCTGCTTGTATTTGCGATCTTATTCTTTCGGTCACTACCCAAAGCTCATGACCATAGGTGAAGGTAGGGACGTAGATTGACCGGTAAATCAACAGCTTTACTTTCACGCTCAGCTCCCTCTTCACCATGAGAAACCGGTGGGGCATCTGCATCACTGCAGACGCAGCCCCAATCTGTAAATCTCCCGTTCCCTTCTCCTGTCACTCGTGAACAAGAACAAGATACTCAATTCTCATGCCAGCTGCTTCACACTCAGCTGTGAACTGTTCTACTGCAAGCTGGAGGCTACAACCTGATGAAGCCAACAGGACTGCATCAACTGCAAAAAGCAGAGATGAGATTCTGAGGCTACCAAGGTGGAACCTTTCCACCACATGGCTACGCCTACAAACTCTGTCCACAAAAATCGTGACAAAGGGCAGCCCTGACGAAGTCCAACATGCAACATGAAACAAGTCCAACTTATTGCCCGCAATACGGACCAAGCTCTCACTGCGGTTGTACAGGGACTGAATGGCCCGCAACAACGGGCCAGACACCCCATACTCTCGCAGCACCCTCCATAGGATACCCTGAGGGATGCAGTCGAATGCCTTCTTCAAGTCCACAGAACACATGCAGACTGGATGGGCAAACTCCCACGCACGCTCGAATATCCTCAAGAGGATGAAGAGCTGGTCCAGCGTTTTGCGACCAGGAAGAAAACCACATTGTTCTTGTTGAATCTGACTAACGGGCGGACCCTCCTTTCCAGCACCCTGGCATAGACCTTACTGGGGAGGCTGAGGAGTGTGATCCTCGATAGTTGGAGGACACCCTCCAGTCTTCCTTCTTACCACCACCCCAGTCTGCCCATCCAGAGGAACCTCCCCAGACCTCCATGTGATGTTGCAGAGACGTATCAACCAAGACAGCCCTACAACATCCAGCACCTTCAGGAACTCAGGGTGAATCTTGTCCACCCCAGGGGCCACCAAGGAGTTGTTTAACCACCTCAGTGACCTCACCCCCAGTGATGGGAGAAAATATGCCCTCAAGCATAGAAAACTGCTAAAGTAGTCCCGCTGCGGAAAGATAGTAAATTATCTTTTTGTGGAGTAAATAGTTGTCCACTATTGCCCAGTAGCATGGTTTGGAGGTTCATTGGATCAGATTAAAAGACTGCAATTGGTTCAAAATAAAGCAGCACGAATGGTTCTTTGTTGTGGGTATGAAACAAATATAACAATGCATAAATGTCTTAATTGTTTAACTGTGAAATATAGATTATTTTTTATTTGTTTTCTTTAGAAATATTGTTACAAAGATTCCAATTATTTTATATAAACATTTGTATTTTAATGTAGACATGAATAATCTACCTGACAGGTTAGAGGAGGACAATTTGTTTTACCCACAGCAAGAACCAGCTCAATTAAAGGAACAGTTTTCTACAGGGTGATGAAAAACCAGTAAAACTGCATTTAAAAAAAACTTTTTAAAACATTTAAAACTGACATGACAAAAACAGTTACCCAGCATCCCTCAGAGCCGCCCGCCACGTCTGCTTTCAAAACACCAACACAGCAACAATTATGGGGCTTCAGTAGCCAGTGGGTGATGATGTTTTGTACAGGATATTGTTTTTTCCTGAGCTGTCACTGATCTGGGTATTCTGCTTTGGGGTGTGGCCAAATTGATTTTTTTTTTTATATATATATATATATTTATTAGGTTTTCAGAATACAACATACATAAATCATACATGAGAGTACGAAGCATATACAGTATATACACATACACATATACACACAGACTTGCATACACACCCATCTATGTAACAAAATCCAGTGTGTAAGCAGTGTACTCTTATCCATCAAGCAATAAAAATAAAAACGTGCAATAACCAAAAACAAAACAAAAAAACAAACAACAAAAAAAAAAAATAAAGAAAGAAAAATAATAATAATTTGTAACTGCAAGTCAGGAAAGTTATCCAAAAAAAAACTGATTACACTGCATTGAGTACAATTTACACTTAAAGATGATATTACCTGTCCGTAAGGGCATAGGTGGCACACTAAGAAACTGAGCGAGTGTCAGGGTCAACCTTAGATCGAGAAAGATAGTCCAAAACCGGTTGCCAGATCCTACAGAAACTATTAGAGAAACCCACAACATCATATCGTGTCTTCTCCAAATGGAGAATCTCAGTAAAGTCATTCAGCCACATTTTAAAGTGAGGAACCTTGTCAGTTTTCCAAAGTCTCAATATTACTTTTTTGGCTATTACCATTCCATAGACCACCGTTGTTTGCATAGAGATGCTACAGTTTCTCAAAAAAAGAGAGTGCCCGAACAAAGCAATCTGGGGGTCAGGAACCAACGCGCATCCATAAACCTTAGAAAACAAGTCGAAAATCTCACACCAATAATGAAAGAGCTTGGGGCATGTCCAGAACAAATGAGATAGGGAGCCATCCGCGGACTTACATTTATCACATTTTGAAGATGTCGAAGGAAATATTCTGTGCAGTTTAATTTTAGAGTAGTGAAGTCTATGAAACACCTTGAACTGAATTAAATGATGTCTTACATTGATAGAGCAAGTCCGAATCCTCCCAAGACCCTCCTCCCAGACCTCACTCCCGATCTGCAAACCCAACTCCTCCTCCCATGCAACCCTCAGGGAGTCTGTGGTAAAGTTGATTCGCTCTGCAAATACGTCAACAAAACTCGTGATTAACTTTTTTGATCCTGGAAAGCCCAGCAGGATTTTGCATATTTTATTTTCTTCCGGGAGTGATATGAAATTCGGAATATTGGTTCGAACATAGTTTCTAATTTGTAAGTATCTAAAGAAATCCGTATCCGGAAGAGAATAACAGCTCTTCAGCATAGCAAATGAAGCAAACTTTTTGTTAATGTACAAATTTTTCAGAGAATTAAGGCCTTTCAATCTCCAATTTTTAAAGGACGTATCCGATAGTGATGGCGGAAAAGCATGGTTACAGTAAACTGGGGCGTGAATTGAGGTCTCCGGCAACTTACAGTGCAATTTAATTTGTTTCCATATTTTCAAAGAGTTTAAAACAACCAAGTTATTTACCCCACCAATTGTGGGAGATATTGGTGCTGCGAAAAGAAGAGCTGGAAGAGAACTGTCAGTAACACCACTTCTCTCAATAGCCACCCATGGGGGGGAGTTTGCAGACAGTTCTTGAGCATCACCTTCCTGCCAGTATACCAAGGCTCTTGCATTCGCTGCCCAATAATAATGCTGAAAACAGGGCAATCCCAATCCCCCCATCTCTCTTGGTTTATGTAAGTGAGTTTTTGATATTCTATGGGCTTTAAAGCCCCAAACAAAAGGCAGGATTATCGAGTCTAACGATTTAAAAAAGGCCTTTGTTAAAAAAATAGGCAGACCCTGAAAAAGATATAAAAATTTAGGTAAGGACACCATTTTAATAGCATTTATACGTCCCATCATCGAAAGAGGAAGTGTTCTCCATTTATCAATGTCCTTCCGAAGATTCTCCACTTTTTCCAAAAAATTCAATTTGAAAATTTGTTTAGGGTCCTTTGGCAGAATAACCCCAAGATATTTCAGTTTGTCCGTTATCTTAAATAATAGGTTATCTAAGAAGTCGGAAGTGAGGCTTGCACCTAATGACATAAATTCACTCTTCTGCCAGTTAATAGTATAACCTGAAATCTCACCAAATGACTGAATAAGATCTAGGAGTATTGGCACCGACTGTTCAGGGTGTGATACGAAGATCACAACATCATCAGCATACAATGAAATGTGATGGTCAATGTTTCCCAGTTGAATCGGTTTGATTAATGGGTGTTTTCTGATACTAATAGCGAGGGGCTCCATAGCGACCGCAAAAAGCAAGGGGCTAAGGGGGCAACCCTGACGGGTTCCCCGGTGTAGTGGAAAGGGCACCGACTTATCCTGGTTTGTAAGGACAGAGGCAGATGGTTGAGCATACATTGTTTTAATCCAAGACACAAATTTATCACCGAACCCAAACTCCTCAAGTACAGTCAAAATGTAAGGCCACTCCACTTGGTCAAATGCTTTTTCAGCATCAAGGCAAAGAGCTGCTCCCTTAAACCTACTGTCATATTTATGATACATAATGTTCATTAACCGTCTGATATTAAAAAATGAGAACCTATTAGGAACAAAGCCCGTTTGGTCCGGGTGTACAATAGAGGAAATATGTTTATTTAGCCTATTTGCCAGTACTTTAGCAAAGATTTTAATGTCAGAATTCAATAATGAAATAGGGCGGTATGATGAAAGCTCTGTCTCCTCCCTGCCTTCTTTATGTATTAAAGTTATATTGGCTTCATACATGGTAGGGGGAAATGTACCTGAATCAAGAGAATGGGTAAACATCCTCCGAAGAAGAGGAGCGATCCTCTCGGCATATCTTTTATAGAGTTCAGTTCCAAAACCATCAGGCCCTGGGGCTTTGGCATTGGGAAATGATTTTATTACATCAAGGATCTCCTCCACAGTGATGTCTGCGTTGAGAGCCTCTCGCGCGGCTTCACTCATCTTAGGGAGATATAGATCTTTGAGCCAGTTTGAGATATTTCCTTTTGCCTTAGACATGTATAATCATTCATAATATTCTTTAAAGGAGTCATTTATACCTTTTGGATCAGTTATAATTTTTCCTGTCCTGGACTTAATTTTATGTATTGCCCTATTGGCCTGCAAGCCCCGCAGTTGCCGGGATAACAATCTATGGGGCTTATCACTCAGCTCAAAGTGTTTCTGTTTAATTTTGAACAACTGATCAAGCACCTGTCTGGACAGAATAGTGTTATATTCATATTTTAGAGCAAAAATGTTTTGTAAAGTCATAGAGTCATTAGAGGACTTGTAGATAGATTCTAAACATGCTAATTCAGTCTCAATTCCTACGAGGCGTTCTCGCCTTTTCTTTTTCAGAAACTTTTCAAAAGAAATTATATGACCTCTGATCACAACTTTAAAAGTTTCCCATAAAGTAGAGTCTGTAACATCTTTTGTATCGTTAGTGTCTAAGAATTCAGAAATTTTATCGTCTAGGAATTTACAGAATGTCTCCTCTGACAGCAAGGATTGGTGGAAGCGCCAGGAATACTGTCGTTTCTTATGGTTAAGGTCGAGAGTTAGTGAGACTGGAGAGTGGTCCGAAATTAAAAATGTGTGGTATTTTGAAGATATTACATTAGATATTAATTTAGAATCAAGAAGAAAGTAATCTATTCTTGAATAGGATTTATGCGTATTTGAAAAAAAGGAATAGTCTCTCTCCACCGGATGCTGCAGCCTCCAGGCATCAACCAGATTTGTTGAGGTCATAAGAGTGTTCAAAACCGCAGAGGAGGAGGAGGGTGGCTGTCTAGTTTGAGCTGACCTATCCAGGTAGGTGTCTAGCACGCAGTTAAAATCCCCTCCCAAAATTAGATGAGTATCAGCCAGGTCAGGAAGCAAATTAAATATTTTTCTAAAGAAGCCCGGGTCATCAAAATTAGGACTGTATACATTAAGAAGCGTGACATGAAAGGAGTATAAATAGCCCGTTACCAATATAAATCTACCATTTGGGTCAGTCACAGGTGGCCAAATTGATTGACAGGTTTCACAGTGCAGCCAGCTGTATCCAGTCAGTGGCTGCAGCCATCTTTTTAACATGGAGTCTAGCTGTAAATGGTAAACGGACTACTTCTTATATAATGCTTTTCTACTCAAAGAGCTTTATACAACACGTTTGCATTCACCCTTTCACACCCATTCATACAAGCACTTCCTTCTACAGCTCATTCATACTCTGACTGTTGCATCGGAGAGCAACTTCGGGTTCAGTATGTTGCCCAAGGATACTTTGGCATCCAGACTGGGGCAGCCAGGAATCAAACCACCAACCTTCCGATTAGTAGATGACCTGCTCTACCTCCCGAGCGCCCTAGCTGTGGTTGCAATTTAAACATAAACATCAGAACACACAGGTGAATCTGCACTGATGATGTAACCAGCTCCTCAATCCAGTACCTGGAAATCCAGGTACTCTGATCGTGCATTCAAGGAGGAGGAAGGAGGAAACAGGAGGAATCAAGCCACAGAAGCAAATGTTCAAAACGTACCAGGAAGTCCTCTGATTGCACTCACTCCTCTCAGCTCTCGCCTCCTTTTCCTCCTCTGTCTAAAGTGAAGCTGAACCAATCAGCTCCAGCTTCCCTCACAAAACGTCAGTAGGCTCCTCCTCCGTTTCTGACTGATGGTGGCCTCTGGATTTTCACAAAGTGATTTTTTTTTTTGCCCAAGTTGAAATATTTACTTCACCTCTGCTGATGCACAGACTGTCCAAATACAGGACGCTGCAGGCTGAACGTGAAACAGAGCAAGTCCAGCCGAAAGCATCAGACAGAGGGTCACCAGGGGTCAGACACAGGAGAGGGATGAGACACAGGTGTAAGCAATCAACGGGCGAGGGAGGAAGCAGACACAAGAGGAAACTATCAAAGTAAAACAGGAAATGAACAAACCACCACGGAAACCACGAGAACATGAAAAACACCAAGTTATAAAGAGTGACCCCTCACAGAGCAGAAGGAAAGTTATAATAAAATAAGGTCAGAACCTCAAAGCATGACGTAAAACTGGAGTCAGACTCAATGAGAAATAAAACTCACTATTAGAATAACAAAGCAATCCAAAATCTTTCAACTTTAAAAAGAAAAAAACCCAGAAAACCCGATGCAGAGACCTCAGAAAATGAAGATAAGCAGATGTGAGAGAAAAACTGAACTGTTATATCCCAGGATCAGATTCTCTCCTTCTGCAGTCTCCTTCCTGTTAATCAGCACAGTATGAACATAAAGGAGATTCGTCTCATACACAGAAACACGTCAACACCAACACGACTTTAAACAGCGTTCAGCAGCAGTTCCTGTTTTCATCGTTTGGGAGAAACGTCTCTCGTATGAGATTTATTGTCACCTCTTTAAGAAAAAAAATCAGTCTGACATTGATCAACCACACACACACACACACACACACACACACACACACACACACACACACACACCTGCTGGAAGTGTGTTCCCACTGGCTATGCTCTGTGGTGGGTGTGGTATTGATCACAAACACCAAGAGCAATTATACAAGTTCACGCTGAGCCTGGAGCTCATCACTATTCACCCCTGAAACACACACACACACACACACACACACACACACACACACACACACACACACACACACACACACACAGCTTTGATTAATGCTAATTTGTGTGTGGATGCGGAGCGCCTTAATCCTCTTCTGTAATTGGTCTTTCTTGATGGCTGAGGGGAAATTGGGGGGCGTGTCCATGGCCCTCTGTTACAGCAGTGTCACCGTGGTTACCGTGGCTGCTGTGTGAATGGATGACCGGTAACACAGAGGGGGAAACTGGATGGAAAAGTTTGCCCACAGTCTTGCACTTGTGAACACCTCCTTTAACTTGTAAAACTCCAGCTGCTGCTGAGCTCCTCATCAGGAGCTGAGAACATCTGGAGAGCTCCACCTTTAGAATGATCCACACATTCAGACCTCTAAAACAGCATTTCAGGCTGCAGTACTAAACTCACACTCAAGTGGAAGTAAAACGCTTCAAATCACAAAGCTGCAGTCTGGATGCGATGATGCTGCTGCTGTCAGGAACACGTTGCTGAGTTAAAGCTAGAATCTGGTGATGGTTAGTTTTTAATGTCAGCTGATTGAGTCTTTTTAAAATGGCCACGAGAGTTTGGATGAGTTAGTCAGTCTCATCCACTCATACAGGACTCTCTGCAGCCCTATGAAAACCTGAGCCCACCCCACGGTTCAGCAGCAATAACTGCAGTGATGAGCTTGAGATGGTGCAGTTTCTGTGAGCATGGGGGAATTTGGTGCGACGACTGAGTTAATCAAGTGCAGTTAAGTAGATAGATAGATAGATAGATAAATAGATAAACAAAGGGAGAGGAGAAGTGTCACAGACACAGAGTGCAAAACTATACATATACAACAGTGATAAAAGCAAAATAAATAAAATATATAAAGGTAATTGTAATAGTAAGACTGAATAAGACTGACACTGTGCATTAATAATTTACATCAATAAATAACATGCTTAGCAGCAAATACAGCATATATAGCAGTACCCGGCTGATGCCCTCTTAATTCCTGTGGTTCCTGCAGTAAGAGTGTTCTTAATTTTAACACTGCATGGACTCCTGTGCAAATGTTCTTTTTCACAGAACTCCACATGAGAAAAGTCTGTATAGTTCTCAGTCATCCAGGTCACGGTACTCTTAAGGGTTTGAGTTGAAGGCAACTGTTTTAGGTTCTTGAAGATTCTGAGAACCACCTCTAAGGTGACAACCTCACTAGAAGTTAAATACCTGGGTGACATCACCTGTTAAAATGGTCTTCAAGAACCTAAGAAAGAAGCCCAATTATCTTCAACTCAGGCGGTTATCACACAAGGTAACCTGCAATTCCTCTGAGTTAGCAGGCATGCTGGCTAACATTAGCCAGATTTGATTCCTAAAACTAAACGATCCCTCCACCACTGCTTTCAAGACACCAACATGGCAACTTGGAGAATAAATGTCACATCCTTTGGATTTTAGTGGAAAATTCATGTAGGATGTCATTCACTCAGTCCTTCACACAGAAATCAGTCCACAGGCTCGGGGAAGGTCTCATATTAGAACAGAATAAAAAGCTTTTACTGTCATCAAACATGGAGCGGAACGAAAATAAAGCTACTTCAAAAATATAGCCTCATTTGTAAGTTACATCAAAGACTGACGGCATATTCATCATCAAAGGTCTAATCCATGTTCCATAGATTATTAACAGGCTAAAAGTGTCACCGGGAAACAGCTTGAATTTAAGTGGTGAAAACAAAAACAGTCCCATGAACATCAGTCTGTGGGAACGCTGGATACCGTCTGTTGACTCAGGAATGACAGTGAATATTTTTGCCAAAGGAAATCTAGGCTGATACTTCCTGTTTGGAACATTTAAAAATCAATAACAGGACTCCAGATTGCATTTCGGCAAATGCATTTCCTCTTTTGCTCTCCATATGGACGTTTACCTGCATGCTCTGAGATGATCGTTACCTGGTGTAACATCACAGTTCATACATGAACACATGCTGCGGCTGCTGCTGTACGGCTGTTTGACTCTCAGGGGATCAGACTGCTCATACCTGGCTTACCTGCATATTCCTGCCTCAACATCCGGGTCTGTAGTTTCCACGGCTCGCAGCACCGCCTGCAGCCATGAGTCCATCAGCCGTGTCTTCACCTGGGGCCACTCGTTCCCAACGGCTCCCTCATTAACACTCCTGTCTTTGCTGCTCCGCCTGCACATTGGTTACTGCTGCTGAGTTTGTATTCGCTGATCACTGAGCTAACTTACATTAAAAAAAGAAAAAGGAGGAGCAGAACCTGAGTGGCTGCAGAATTTCACATTTGCAAAAAGTGTCTAAAATCTGCTGGGAAACAATGCAGTCCATGAACAGCCCCGGCTGTCAGATCAGTGTCACGTCCATTCACTCCTTTGAACAAACAGTTGCAGTGTTCAGACCACACTCAGATCTATTTCACTCTTCGGAGGTTCATTCAGCTAAAGCTACCTGCAGCCATCACTCACCTTTTACAAATATAGCCGTGCCTTTTCCAGCAGAAATTTTCTGCCTGCAAACATGGCATCAGAGCTAAGTGAAAGAGTCAAAGGTCAGACTGAACAAAGAAGCTCTCTCAGAGTCAGATCATGGCTGGACCAAACGTTTCCCAGCAGGGAGATCTCAAACCCTCTGAGGAAAGTGAACCAGTTGGATCAACACATCGGGTTCAGTGAGTGAGAGGAGAGCAATAAAAATGATAAAGAACAAAAGACTCCAATTAGCAAAAGTCCTGTCAGAAGAAGGCTGTTTACCTGCCCTCAGGACGAGGAGCATCTTTAAACCACCTCTCAGGAGGAACACAAGACCAAGCAGTCAGAGTGGGCTCAGACGTGCCAGCATGTTACAGGGATGATGGAAGAAAGTCCAGTGTTAGTGTCAGTCACAGAAGGGTGGATGTAAGCAGACGGACCGCTCTCAATAGACACCACCCTGAACAAGGAGCAAAAGCTCTTCACCCTTCAGAGACATGCTCCAGGTTCTGCTTTCCACCTTCATGGAGAATCAGTCATACTGATGCAGGAGAATGAGTCCAAACACACCTAAAGGTTTTGGCCAGAAGGCCAAGAAGAGCTGACTGTTTCCTCACCTGAACCACATCCCTGCCTACAGGACAAAAACACGGAGACCGTTTTTCCAAACTAAACTGAAAGAGGATGTTCACCAAAATCATCAGGGTCACAGAACACATTAAATACAGCGGTTTCTTCATCAGGCGGCGCTGCCCTTCTTTTCTTTTCAAGCCTTTCCTTGCTGCGTCACTCTTCATCTAATCAGGACGTAAGCTCAGGTGTGGCTGAAGGTGGAGCTAAAGCTCAAGAAAAACACTTTCCTGACAGATGCTTGAGAAGAACTTCCAAGGCGACCCGACAGCTGTGAGGGTAGGATCACTTTCCTCCACCTGCTCTCTTTCCTGTTCTTCTCTGCTTGTAGTTCTATGAAAGGCATTCATCTCTCAAACTCATCATCATGAGCCACGATTCCCCTCAAAGTGCCTGAAACTTACCAGCTTAGAACAAAGAGACACAAACACAAAACGTCTCCATGTGGTCCAATACCAGGTAAGCAGTTTTCCTACAGCAGGTGCTTCAGTTCAGCTCTAGGCCTCTAAAGTGCCCGAAAATGCTCCAAGTCTGCACCATTCAAACTCTCGTGTTATCATGTACTCTGAAGAACGGAGACATGAATTCAGTCTGAATAGAAAACATTAGAAAGGAACAGAAAGAGAGCTGAGGGCATGCTGTTGCTCCGTGTCTGTGGCATGCAGGCAGCAATCCATGATCGCAGCGAATCAAGATTAATGTCTGCTAACACGACCTGACTGTCAGCAGTCGCTTCAGATCATCAGCTGCTTTCCCAGAATGAGAAATATCAGGTTCAGCTGATGTTCCACTTAGTTTGGGCTTCGTGTTGGAGGCACTCTCAAACTTTTGGGGGATACTTTTTAGATTAAATATGTGCAGCATCAAATTCACTCAAAGTCGTGCATTCGTCTGCATTTTCTATTGAAAATGCAGAAGAATGCACACCTGCAATAGCTTTAATAAATTAAATTTCCTGATCGTTAGCATGTGCAGCAGATGACTTTCAAGCCTAAAAACATACTGAGGTGTTCATGTGTGCTGGAATAGAAAAGTGCTGCAGCAGTGTGGCAGTGGGATAAACACATTCATGTGACACTGTGTGGCACATTTTATTGCACCAAGAAGAAATTGTGTGATTTGAGTGATGTTTGGCTGTGCATCAGCAGAACCTCTGCATCTGGTCCCAGTTTTCCCAGGAACTAAAACGTTTGCACTGCATCACCACCTTAAACACAGCACAGCTCTTTTCTTCTGTAAAGCTTCATGTCATGTTGACTTTGGAGATGTTCTGGCCAAACAGCACTATGGAAGCCGAACCCTGTACATCTCAGTGTTTCATCACTGATGCCAAATCTTTTCTCACCATTGCTCAGTAAACTCTCTCCTGATGAGTTTATGGGCTCAGTCTTGAATTTCAAGTCTTATTAAATAAAACATGATGTTCATGGAAATGAAGGTCCCGTTAGAGTCACAAAGGAGCAGAAAGCAGGAGAGGATTGATGGTTAATAACATGTCAGTCGCAGTGGGTGGTTTTTGGTTCTAGCCAGGCTGATATAACCCACAGGTGTGTCTACTCAGGAGTCACCGGGTTTTAGTTGGAGGGCGTTTCAGAGCTTCTGCGATGAGGTCCTCTGCAGAGGTGCGGGCTCTGAACCGGAGTGTTAACATATCACAGCATCAAAGTGACACCACGACACTCAGGTGTTGCATCTTGTGCTGCAGATTTTGAGTTCTGAGGCAAACCTGCGGGTCTGCATTTGGCTGCAGAGTTTTCTGTGTCCTGCACTATCACATGATGTCCTGAATGAGAAAGTAGTTGCTGAAAACAATCTCATTAAAAACTAATATTTGTGCGCATGTGTGCGTGTGTGTGTTCATGGATGAGGACATGGTGTGTGAACAGCTTGATTAGCAGAGTGAAAAACCAACAACTCAAAACGATGTTCGTCTGTTAAAATGTGATTTTTAAGCGAGAGAGCAGGAAAGAGAACTGAACTCAGAGTCAAGGAAAGGTGAGAAGCAGGTGAACCAAACTGATGTCAGCACAGGTGACAGCTGGAGCGCTCAGGCAGAGGAGGGGGCTGTAGAGAGCTGAACACTATGGGCTTGATGGAAAACATGAGGTTTAAGAAAGGTGTGACAGAGAATGTATATATTAGACAAAAGTGGTAATTTTTAATCTTAAATGGGTCCTTTTGTGTCTCATTTTGGTTGTTGATGCCAGGGTAGTGCCTGTCAGGCTTGTGCAGTTAACCCTCCCTTTGTATTAAAATGCTCACTAAGGGTTACACGTTAAGGGTGTGCCTCAGGGTTCAGTCCTGGAGCCATTCCTGTTTAGTTTCTATAACCAAACTGATTTTTATGCAGTGTTGTTCACTTGTGTGTGCTCCTGAGCAGCTCTCTGTCAGCTACAATTAGATGTGAATACAGAAACCTTTGTGATATTAAACAGTCTAAATGCTGACTAAATTAAACTGATGCAGCCGGTTTCCCTGTCATGGAATATACATGGTCCTAGACTAAAAGGAAAAAGTCAATGAAGACCACAATAGGAAAAAGTATTTAGTCCAGGATTAGACATAAATACTTCTCAAATGCAACCAGACCTCTGAATCTGAAAATTTCCTGTGGATGGTTTTTGTATCTCACTCTTTAGCTCTGTGTGTGCGCATGTGTGAACTTATTTTGTGTATTTGTGTGGTTATTATTAGTCTCTGTCCTGCCTCAGCCAGGACACTCTGTCTCAGGTCAGATCTTCCTGGTAAAACAGAAAATCAAACAGTCCATAATGCACTGCTCTGTGCACGTTTGTTACTCTGCTCCTCTCCCTCTCCACAAACACCTCCACATGTTACTGTCTCATTCTTGAGTTTCGGACGAACCTTCACCCTGGCACGTCCTGTGAGTCCACAGTCGCACATGAAGTCGCTCTAATGTTTGCTTTGGTCCAAACTTTTCCACTTTTTATTCCTCTCAGATCTGTTTTCTCTAGATGTCTCAGTTTTGGTGTTTGGTCTGTGTTTCAGGGCGTGGGCCTCTCTCATGTTCAAGTTCACAGCCCGACCTCTGGACCCCTGGCTTGTGTGCTGTGGGGGCATATCAGGTCACGGCCATGAGTGTATGTGTGTGTGTGTTGTGGAAAGGCGATGCCTGGTGTTGGCGGCTGGCTGAATTATTCACGCTCCTCTGCGGTCGTCTCCCTCCCTGAAACCTGAGCGGCTGCCCCCACCCCTCCTCCATCCACCCAGCACCCGGGGGAGAAACTGAACTCAGCCGACAACAACACAACACATATTGGGGTGGGGGGGTGGGGTAATGAAGAGGTGAGGAGACAAACGAGGAAGGATCTCTGAGATTAATTTAATGACTGACTCCAGGTCATGAACAGTTAAAAACCTGTGAAACACTGTTAAAGGTGTTCAGTACCCCCCCCCCCCCCCCTTCCCCAACACACACACACACACACACACACACACACACACACACACACACACACACACACACACACACACACACACACACTCTCACTCTCACTCTCTCTCTCTTGCTTGAGGACTGCTGACATCAGCAGATCTGATAGGCAGCAGAAACAGAGGTCTCACTCTGCCTGGATTCAGACTGGTCTGCAGAGAGGAGGGGTTCATGGACAGATTAGTGAACGAGCTCAGAGGGGTGAGGGTGTACGTGGGGTTTCGAGCCTTGTTGGAAAGTTCATCAAACAAAACAAGCTTAAAACAAAGGGACATCACAACTGTTGAATGGGGAAAACAAATGAACACAAAATGTGAGAAAATATTTAAAAGCACCAAACTCTGTCACAATAAAGGAAAACAACAGGAGGAAATGTCAAAACTCCAGACAGTGTGTTTCTTACTGTTACAGGAGAGACCCGGAGAGCTTCTACACCACCGCTGCTGCATGTCATAAGCTCGCCTTTTCTTTTCTCTTTCTCGTCACATCCCCCAGCCAGTCTCTCCCAGGGACGGGTTTGGGGGGGCGGTATTATGGTGAAGTCAGCAAACTTTTTAAGCCTTCATTTTAATTTATTTGCTTAATCAGATTTGACAGGTTAGTCTGTATGTATAGATTTTATGGCCCAATAACTGCTTAAAGTTAATTTTGCTAAAGCTTTAAAATAACTGCCCATTCAGTGCCCTGGGCCATTTCAACATGGCTATAGACCAGCAGGATGTACTTCTAGAAGGACTTTGGTAGCAGTTGATTAGCAGCCAAAATCTGCTTTTATCTAAGTTCAAGTTTCAGAAGCATGCATGATAGCTCATCTGCTTGTATATTCCAGAATGTATTCAGCTAAATTTACAAAGAGCAGTAAACCTCTGATCCAAAAGCTGATCACAGCCTGTCCATAAAGGAAACAAACTATGGGAGCAATTAATTAAAATTATTATAGCATTCTTTGAAAGCAACCTGTTTTCCTGTGCTGCATCACTACACTGGAAATTAGGGATCCTCCACCTGCCAAATCCCACCCGAATCTCTCTGTATATTCACATGTGCCAAAAAAATCCATCCCGGATAAGCCCCCAGTTAATTACAACATGACAGAAAAGGTGGGGACAGAGTTTACGCAGCTAAACAAACTGATGTAACTTACATATAAAAATCAGTGATCACTGGTGTAGGATGTGCATGAGTGCTGACGTGTGTGTGAATGATGTAAAGTGCAGAAAACAACTGGAATCGGTCAGCACGTGCCCCAGAAGATAACCCTGAATGGCAGATTGGCCAAATTTAGATCAGGTCAGGTTGTTGATTTTTCCGGTCTGATTCCCTGAATTCTGTACAATTTGTACTTCACTTTGTTGCATTTTAACGCTCTCCACCTGTGGTTATATCCTGCAAATATTTCACAATGAGAGCCCTGTTATGGTACAAAGAGCTCTTAATTTTAGGAGCACACAAAAAGCATTGAGTGTACATTAACCCTGTGAGGTTGAATTTTTGATGTGTGAGTTCAGTTGTTTATTTCATGTCCCCTGATTTAAAAAAACAGGGAGAGGGTCAGGGCTGGGGTCATCACTGATAATGGATCAGACCTCACAGGGTTAACAGTGTAACACAATAAGTGTGTAATGGAGCAGATTCATACTGTTCAAGGATTCAAAACAGACTTCAGCAGTGAAACACAGACTAAAATGACTGACTACTCAAACAGAAGAAATCAGAAATAATGGTTGTTCCAATAAGGGAAAACAAAGGCCCCGGTCACTGTCTGAGGTTAAATCTGAGGTTTGCTTCAGCCTTTGAAAATTTTTGGCATAAATATTGTGCAGCTGATGATCTTGAAGTTCTGTCATCTTCCTGTGAGAAACCAAAAACCAAAAAAAAAACAACACAGAGAAAAGAAGACAGAGCAACACGCCGAGCCTGTCAATTAGAGCATTAGCGTCTTTATTTTTTGTTGTTGTTGCATAGGAAATGCACATCTTGCTTCCAGTAAATTGAGTCTGCGTTGGACATGGAGTCACTAATGGGGCTGGGAGGGATGGGCCTAAAGTTCACCATTTCAACAGAAACAAGAGAAACAGAAGGACAGACGGAGAAGTCAGTGCAAACTCACGGCTTCAGAACGCAGAGGATGGACACAGCTAATGGAAACTACACAAACAAAGGTTTGGTGACACCAGGTCGTGGACCGGGCGCGACAGGGGCAGAAAATGCCGCCCTGTTCCATAAAAGAGTTGTAGAGGCACAAGGTTTCAGTCAGTTCTGGGTGAGGATGGAAGTGAAGTCGATGGCTGGATGGTAATACTGAACAGGTAGCAGTGTGGGTGAGGATGGTGTCTGGTTTCCATGGTGATTTGGGCAGTGAGAAGGGGATGATGGGATTATGGATATGTGACTCAGACTGCCCCGGGTCGCAGCCTGCCTGCCCAGCAACGTTTGGGTTAAAAATAAAGCTCTCCTTCCTCGAGATTGTCGTGAGTTAGCGACTCTTAGCATCGCCTTCAGAGGACGGGACACAAGGCAACGAGAGATGCTTCTGAAAGCTGATCGAGCAGATCAATAATTTTTATTGATGATTGGCTCAGATGGTCAAAACATTGACAGGCTGGGAAAATGAGTGAATAAAAAAAAAAAACAACTAAAAATTAATCCCTGGTGTGATTTTAACAAAAATGTAAAAACAAGGGCGAACATTCCTACTGCTGGGTTCTATTCTATTCTATTCTATTCTATCAGGAACAGAGAAAAAGAGTAAATGGTCCTTTAGATCAGCTGTTGGTCAAAGTTTTAGACCAGAAGTCCTCGAAGAGCTAGAAAAATATTGGGCTGATTGATGACCATGATTCTGACTTACAGTTTTGAATTTTTCATTAGTTTTTATTTTTATTTCAGTTTATTTTTTCCAGTCTAGTTTCAGCTACTTTTGAGAGTGGGTTTCCTTGTTTCAGATTAGTTTTCATTGTTTAAAAGTGTTTGAATTTAGTTTTTATGTTTCTGTGTTTTTAATTAATATACTAATATATTTAGTGTATTTTTGTGGTCAGGGACAGATTTAAGAAGTTGCAGCCCAGACTCATGTCATTGTGTCAGTAAGTAGAAAGATGAAAATGATGCATTTCAATAGGAAGAATGTTTCATATCTGCAGCAAATTTTTCAGACTCCTCAGAGGTTTTGTGTTTTTCAAAGTGAGTTTCACTTGCTGTCTGAGGAAGAAAACTCAGCGTAGAGTTTTAGTTATTCCTCATAATCAGGAGCTCTTGTGTGTTTTTCAGTGACTAAATGCATCAAATACTTTCCTGATGTATCTGATGAAGTGCTGAGAGCACAGCAGCAGCTTATCCTCTCTCCTTTTCATCAGGAAAGCTGTGAAGACCAACTTTCCTGGTTTCCTTTGCTCCGGACATTAAAATCAAAAGCAGCAGCATGATATTTTTGATGCTTCCTGAAATTTGAAACAGCGGCTTTGGAGCTGCTACTACTTTATGCCATCAACCCAGAAGCCACCGCACACGCAGTGTGATGGCAGGCTTTGTAGGTCCAAACATGCACTAAACGTTTAGGGTTTATTAAAACGATGAAATTACATTTACATTTGGATGTTCTGCTGCAGATACCTGAAGCCCAACGTGATGATCAAAACTCCTACTTGGATGAAAATGACAGAAAACCATAAGTAATGACATAAGAACATTAAGGAACATGTGACACAGATAAAGGAAACAGTGAAGGGATGAAAAACACAAACTGAGTCTTTAAAGTGGGATTTAGACACTAAACTCTTTTGGGTGCTTGAGGGTTAAGCTCTGCGGGACTCTGCACCGAGAAGCTTTCAGAAAGAACCGAACGAGTTTAAAGCAGGGCACAGGTTTTCTGAGATCCGCTGCAGTGAAGCAGGCGAGGGCAGATCGAGCGGCGACGTCCTCCAACAAAAGCGTGCAGTCATCAACAAAGTTTATGCCCGAAAGAGACGCGCGAGTCGAAGGAACTGCTCGGTTTCAAAGAGCTGAGCAGCATCGACAAACGCAGGAGCCACTGGAGGTGAGCTAGACGAGCCGATCGACCCCAGCTGGCTTGGGAGATGAGGAGGTGGGAGGGGGGGGCCTCTCCCAGGTGCTGCTTTCTCCTCCTCCATCTACACCCTCCTCATCCTGGAGGAGCGGCGGCTCGTTTGAAGCCCTGCCGAGGGAGACGCAGCAGAGGCTGAAGGAGGAAGGAGGGGATTCGGTCCCAGATAGTGCTGAGTGCTGCAGAAAACGGCCGAGGCCATCGATTCGGTTTCCTGCAGGAAACTGCCTGAGGAGGAGGAGGAGGAGGAGGAAGGGGGTGGGGGTTCACCTAGAGCCACACAGAGATTTCTGCTGGTCAATGGATAAACGGGGGGGGGGGGGGGGAGCGGAGGAGTCGGAGGCCAGACCAGACGGGGGTTTGCTGATGTTAGCTGGAGATTGTCGGTTTGAAACCGGGCGAGGCCGCGGCGGCCTGCTGCCGGCCCGGGGCGGTCATCATGGTGGCACACCCATCAGAAAAGGTTGGATGAAGGAGGATGAAGGAGAGGAGGTGAGACAGTTTGAGGCATACAGGGAGAGGTAAGAAACAGAAGAGAACATAACATCTGTGTTTTGTCATTTTTTTCTCATTTGTCGTCTTTGTCACAGCTTACTAGGCGATTATGGAAGAGCATGCAGTTATATCTTATGGTTATTGTACATCAGCTATAATCAGAGGGGCCTGACAGACAGCAAAGGCTACTGGTGTTCAGAAATTTCAACAGTTACAAACAATTATTGTATCAGTATTCAGAAGAGCATTATAATACAGGTGTTCACAGGCACTACATTTGATCTTTTTCGTTATATCGTGTAATATGCTGGTTGGTTTCTCTTTTCTTTTCACATATTTAACTCGCTGGGATCTGGAAACAGAAGGACCGACCGTAGAAGAAGAAGAGGAGGAAGAAGAAGGCAGAGGCTGAAGTTTTGAGATCAAACCAGAGTCCACGTGGGCGAGCAGGCGGGCGCACGCATGTGAGCCGCCACACCGCGTGCACGTGTGGGAGTGTGTTTTTAGTCAGTGCATAGTTCTCATGCAGATTATTCTGCTATGCTTTGATACGCTGTCAGGAAGCATGATGGCCCATTTTGCAGCTTGGCTCCGTTTAACACTTAGCACCTTTAATGTTTGCAACAGGATGAATAAATCTCTTTGCAAAGGAGCAGTGACACCGTGATTCATCACAGCCAGCGCCGGAGAGCTGCTTCAGTGCTACCTGCCTCCCCGTCCAATGACTTTCCTTCATCTCTCTAAACTGAAGCCATTTGTACTGATTTCCCGGCCGGTGCCCGGCGAGGCCACGCGGTGAAGGATGTCTTCCTTCTGCTCCGTGGGAAAATCTGGACTCAGTTTAGAGTGAAGGTCTGGAGGAGGGTCCCACTGAAGCGCTCTCCACTCCGGGTGTTCTGCCTTCGTCTCGGGTGGATTAAGACTACCCTGCTCGACCCCCTCCAACCCGCAGACCCGCACAGCTGCCCGGTCCGATTTGTTTCTCAGGTGGTGGCGATGGCAGGGGTGGGTGTGTGGGGTGGGAGGGGTTAATCACTGCCCAGGAGAATTTGGACAAACGTGAAGACAACAAAGGCGTTGGCATTGAAAGCGCGGCCTTCATTCAACCCTGTTTCCTGATGGAGCGGCACAGTTCCTCTAACCCACAGACCTACAGTTCGCGGCGGGGGTGTAGGTGCTCCTCTGGAGTTTTATCAGTCTTTCACTCCAGCTCTCTGTCCTGCTGGTTGCTTTGGATCATTTTGGGGGGGTGAGTGGGGGAGGTGTTTAAACAAACGCCTCTGCTGGTGGTTCAGCTGGTTGGATGCAGCATGCGGTGCTCTCAGCCGCGGGGTGGGGTTTGTGTGTCTGTGTTAGTTAATGTAGAGGAGGTGTAGTGAGTAGCTACCCCCAAATCCCGCAAACACCAACACCCCCACAGCCGCCGCCCAGTGCGCCCGGGACTCTCCACAGTTTTGCAAAGGAAACCCGTCTACCTTCAGCGACTTCCAGCGTGACCAGAGCTGTTGCTCGTTCCCTCTCAGTCTCCCCTGAATTTAAAACGTCTTTGGTTATGAACCGAATCTGAGCAAACAAACGGGACAGCCACCATCGGGGCCCGGACGGACCGGCACCATCCAGGCTTCAGCCTTGTTCTTGGATAAATCAACTCTGCACGCCTGAGTTGTTTCTGTCTCGACTTTAGACACTCGGACTCTGGATGGAAAGGACAGAAACCTCTGGATACAGACACCACTGAGAAGCTGCCTGAGATCTACATGAACTTGCTGAACAGCCGATAGTTTGTGTAGGACCACAAACCTGCAGCTGCTCGGCCGCACTGCTTTCCGTGCACCAAACTGGCAAAACCGCACGAATCCTCCCCAGAGACACCAGCAGCTGTGGCTGCAGGCTGATGGTCTGGGTGGAAGACGGGGGGAAGTCTCTTTGTTCAGGAGGTCCTTCCAGTTTCTCCTCAATTCATTTCTGCCCGAGTCAGAACATTTTTTCCTAGATGCTTTGGTTTGAGGTTGGGCTGCTAAGCCAGGGTGTTGTTAAAATTATAATTAAGTCTCCTCTGAAGCCAAATCTTAGGATTCAGGACCAGGCTTAGCAAAGACCAGTAGGTGCACCCGTCCCCTGAAGGCTGAAAGATGCTCTCCGTGTCTGGAGCTGCTGAGTCTGCATGGCAGTTCTGACTCAGGCATCTCCCAAGATTACAGTACCTCCGGAGACCCACATTCCCTTTAACCACTGTTTTAGTCACTGATTAAACAACGAGGAAACGTCTGGAATATTTTCCGACAACGGCTCAGCATCTCAGACTAACAGTTATCTGGTGTTTAGCAAAATAATTAGTATTTTTTGGGGATGACTAGTAATGATGTAGCACTCACGAAGACCAAATATTTGAGCCGTTTCAGTAATCAGAAGGTAAACTGTTGGATGGGTTGTTTCTCCTCTGAATGTTTATCTTAAAAATCCCGTAAAACGAGCAGAAACTCGGAGCACGCTGGAAACCGGCCTTCGCTGTTCGCTGGCTGATCACCTGCTGCGTGTATGCAATGCCGTGATGAGCAGCAGTGGATGTGTGGATGGACGGAGATCAGAGTGGACCTCCAGGCTCGAGGAGGAGGGCTGGGTGAGGAGGAGGAAGAGGAGGAGGAGGAGGAGGAGGAGGAGGAGGAGGTGATCTTGTGGGCCAGTGAAGAAAGAAACAGATGGAAAAGAAAAAGAACCATGTTGCATAATCAAGCTGTTTATTTTCCTGCATGGAATGGTGAACACAAAAAAAGATGCCGAGATGCATTTATAGTAGGGGCATCCTTTGGCTGGCTATGTCATTGTCTCCTGCCTAAAACTAAAACTTTAAAAATGCATAAAAACGCTCGCTTTTCTTACCAATTTCCCTCAGAATTACTAGATTTAGCTTCATCAACACTGATGCAACAAAGAACCTTCAAAACATACAGCATACTGTAACATCCATTTACAATGGTCTGATCACCACAGCGCCCCAAACGTTTTAAGTGCAGGAATATGCTAAACCATCAACAGAGGAAATGTCCTTAAATACATACAAAAGGAAAGCAACAAAAAAAGGAAACTCAAGAAATAAAATAAGGAAACAGGAAAGTTTTCAACTTAAATCCAGTTCCCAGAAAACAAACCAAACCAGTTCTAGTAATGTGGCCTCGATACAAACAATCAGAAAATTCACAACACTAGTTTTTCCTCATTTAATCAATGTTACAAAAGTCCTGCATTATAAAATAGGGCAGCTTTAAAATCAGTGTAATTAATAAAACTATACAACATACAAACACGTCTCCCAGTCAGCTGCTGCTCCGCCCTCCGTCCGTCTCTTCGCTGCTGTACCGACTAAATTACACACACAACACAAGAACAAACACGCTGCCCAAACTATTGCTTTAAATCGCTTTTTCTTCTTTAAAAAGGGTGCAATTTTGTTGTTATCTTACACACACAGCCCAAAGTCGCTGATTAGATGCTAGGCTGCGTCACAACTTTTCTATTTTTTTTTTTGACACTTTAAAAAATGTCCGTGCAATTTAATTTTTATTCCCTTCACTCGGTTTAAGCCCTGGAAGCTGTATATATATATTTTTTTAAATTTCATATTTTTTCAATACTTATTTTATATTTAGTGCAGATAATTAATGCCCAACTCATGGCTAAAGGGTAGGCAAGAACAGAGACTGAACAAACAGGAGGAGGAAACAGCCCCCGCAGGAGGAACCGCTCCAACAGAGGGCGCTGCGCCGGGCTGACACACAACGCCTGCGCCAGGTGGGGTGGGGTGGGGCTAAAACGCCGGACGTCATCAGAAACTTTTTCCGAGTGACGGACGAGAAGTTGGACTTGTTGAAGGCGATCAAAGGAATCAAATAAAAAAGCATTTAGGAAGGAGAGACCCGGAGGTGAGATTGTGGCAGATTATCAAAACAGGGAGGAGGGAAGGAAAGGAGGAAAACACCCTGAGCGGCACTGCAGGGCTTCACCATTTTCAGGGACTGACCAGGAGCACGACGGAAGTCACGTGCACGCTAACTTTGGTTGGAAAAAAAAACCAGACCAAACGATATAAGACTAAATAAGTCTGAGTGCAAGCAGGTATTGCATATTTTATGTCCTCGTTATTCAAATCTGGGAACAAAAGTAGAAGAACCAACGAAAAACAGGAAGACATGAAAGAAAAGTTTTTTCTGTTCAGAGATTGCAGCAACAGATGTAAAAGTCATCCCAGGAGAGTCACCGTTAACCAACCCAGGAGCTCTGCTCCAGCATCAGCGTGAAGTTCAGTGAAACGAGCCGCGGCCGGCTGCAGGAAGAACCTGCTGCTCGTACCGGCTTTAACAGGACTGAAGATTATCAGAGGGCAGCTTTAAGTACAGGTGTGAACAGCCACCTGCTTACACCTGGAACATGTTCGACCTCATTTTTTATTGGCTAAAGTTCAAGTGTACAGTACAGAGTGTACTACACAGTTATAGTAACACATAGTAGGGAATTAGCTTCCACTTTATAGTGAGTACTGAGTGATTTCAGACTTAGCTACCAAAGTCAGAAGGAAGCTGACTTCATTTAAGCAGCTTCGCTGCTTCAGTCAAAGAGGAGGGAAAAGCTGAGATATGAGTGAACTAGAGCCAAGCTGTTTTGGTAGTCTTAAGCACTTCAGTTGAGGGCAGCTGGACTTCTTTTTAAGAAGACATCTCGGCTCCCATCTGTGAGGCTTCCTCCTTTGTAAAGTCAGGGAGTCCCAGGTTGTCACCTTGGAGGAGGTCCTGAGAGAAGTACCCGGGACTCCGCATCAACTTTTAGAGCGGAAGAAGCCTCTTGGATGGGAGGTGAGATATCTTCTTAAAAAGAAGTCCCACTGCCTTCAGCTGACATGCTTTTAAGACTACCATGACCTGGATGACTGAGAACCTACGCAGACATTTTGGTGCTGTCTATAAGAAGAGCCAGCTCAGCAGGTGACCTGGTCGGCTAACAGGCTCACCTTACTGAGAGGTTTTTCATCATGAAACTGAGCTGTGAGCAACTTAGCCCGACCTGCTAAAGCAGAAACACTGATCTTTAAACTCGAGTTGTCCTTGAGACGAACTTTTGGCTGCTAGGCTAACATGCTCCAGCTCAAACTGGATTGTTCACTTCCTGTTGTTTATACCATACATCATCACATCACATGACCTCAGATTGGGTACTCATTTCACCAAATTTCAGCGTGTTGCTAGCTGTTAGCATGTGAAGCTGATGGTTGGTGGTGTAGATTTCACCTGTGAGGACTCTGCTCAGCTCTGCAGGTGGTGGAGGGCGGGGCAGAGAGCCGTGCAGGCCTGAGACCTCGTAATACTGAGAGTTTACCAGCGAGTAATTCACACCGTTCCTCCGCAGCTGTAACGCCTTCTACAACATCTCAGAAGTGGAGGAAAAGTAAGAAAACAAAAGAAAAGAAAGGACCAATCATGAATCTCCACGTCAGATCTTGTGCAACCCCTCAGGACTGGACCGAAGCTCAAGGCACATCGATGAGGAACAAGAGTTTTCGTGCAATTTGAGATCAAACGGATGAAAGAACGTCTCGGAACTGAAAAGCAGAACTGATCTGTTGTTGCAGGAAAAGGAAGGAAGGAAGGAAGGAAGGAGAAATAAAAAGGATGGAGAGATGACGAGAAGCGAAGAGAGCTGGTTGTGAAGGACAGCGAGAGAAAACTAAGACGGCTGCTGGCAAGTGCCTGATGTTGGGTTTACAATATAGTGTCTTTTCTCACTAACTACATCATCTATGGAAAAATCTGTCACTAACACTAGAACATGCAGATTTTTTTGTTCTTTTTTTAAATAACTTTTTCACTTAAATTCACTTTTGTTCAACGCTGGATGGTCATAAGAGTGTGTGTGTGTGTGTGTGTGTGTGTGCGCGTGTATATATATTTATATATATAGTATAGGAAAGGAAAAACAAAACTGAAGATCAATAAAATGGTGAGTTGCATGTGAAGCGCACGGCTTTGTGGACGAGAGCTTCCAGAGAGTTACCCTCTGCTCTACCTCTTTATCGCTAAACCACACCCCCTGATTACATACTCATGGCCTATTGGCCAACTGCAGGAATAAGTGCTTTTGACTGGACGGGACCTCTAGGAGACCCAGCCAATCGCAGGGCAGCCCCTTACTGGGCGCCACCCGTTAAAGATTATCTCGCCAAAAGAAACCAGAGAAAACGATTATTTTTCAGCTTAAACTCGCTCGCTACGTTTTCTCCTGATTTTGCCTCATAAAAGATTCAAATTGCAAAAGTAAAACGATGTGCTCATTAAAATAAGTTAACCGCTTAGCGTTTTTTCTCCTCAAACAAAATGAAGAGCAGACTTCAGCTGCTTTAAAAAAACTGATTGTTTAAAATGATATTTGTTAAAGGGATTCTTGTTCTACCATGCTAACAGCTTTACACGATGAACAAACAACAAAGAAGAAACAATAAAAGTGAATACAGCTCCCCTTATTTCTCACCCGACTGTGGTTTCGACTTCACCGCTGTGTGGTTGTCTTTTTTACCCCAGTATTTTAGAGTCCCAGAGGTGCGAGTGGACTAGGAAGAAAAATATATATTTATATATACTTTTCATCAACTGTTTTCAACTTGCTATCTTACAAAGATATTTAACTATCCAACAGCTAGCCAACAAAATTGCACTTTCCTCATGATCAATATTTCACTGGTAAAGTTTTAGTCACTCTTCTCTCTCCTGCCTGCCTGCTTCGATTCGGACACCAGAGTTTTTGGCCCACCCTTCGCATGCTGTAGCTTCACCCCGAAGGGTGGATGACGGAGGAGGAAGAGGAGGGGACCGGCTGAAATGGTGGCTAAGAGAAAAATCAATGAGCCATGAAGCCAAAAAAAGCCTCCCAGAGAAACAAGCTTGGATCCACCAGCATCTGGTTGCAACACTTCATATCAACAAACCCCAGCTTCCCCATGATTGTGGACCCCCCCCCCCCCCAATCCACCCGATCCACCCGATCGCTCAGTAACAGCCCCCACCCCTCCACATGGAGTTCAAGTTATTACTGTGAAACAGGTGGGGCATCTGTTTGCGCCCGCACCACCTCCAAATCCACTCAGGTCCATGTCCATTCAAAGAGCATTCCAACTCCCCACTCTGTGACCTGCCAGCAACCGAGGGGCGGGATCAAGTGGGTGTGGAGTCCATCCCAGGAAGTGCTTGAAGGCTCAGGTGGTGGCGGTGGTGGTGCCCCCTCCCTCCAACTGTGCCACATCCCAACTACACAAATCCCCAAACCATCGGGATCCGGATGGGGGGGACGGGTGGTGGGTGTGGGAAGGATTTTGTACGACTGGAAGTCCACTGGATGCAAAGGATGATGGGAGAGTATACATGTCATTAATCCACAGGGGAAGCTCTGTGATTCAGTCTTTCCCAAAGATTGAAGGCTCAGTTCCCCCCGCTAATTTATCAACCTGGTCTGGATTTTTTTTGGGGGGGGGGGCTCTGGCACTATATATGGACACTGATGTATGAGCCATATGTCTACAGGGATGTCTATGACATACAGTTAAGAGGTTGGTGTTAAACACCAGGGTCAGGGTGTGTTTGATCCGCTGTAGCCATGCTGATGCTGCTGAGCCTGTGTATGGCGCTGGTGGGGGCGGAGTCAGGCGTAAATGGGGAAGGAGTA
Source organism: Archocentrus centrarchus (assembly GCF_007364275.1). Classification (NCBI taxonomy): domain Eukaryota; kingdom Metazoa; phylum Chordata; class Actinopteri; order Cichliformes; family Cichlidae; genus Archocentrus; species Archocentrus centrarchus. Next base: position 36,335,413 of record NC_044349.1, on the reverse strand, counting down.
GGGACAGGGTTAGACGGGGCTTTCTGTCACAGCTGGCATCAAAGGACAAAAGTTGAGGAGGAGTCTGCAGCGATCTGTCGTACAGATGGGTGGAGGGTGGAGGGGCCTCTGGAGTCCTTATCCCAGGTACCACTGTGGAGAGACAGAAGCAGATGTTAACATCTGGGCTGCTTTAGGGCCACATACCAGAAGATCTGAAATGCAGGTACTCGTTCATCAAAAGCTACAGTAAATCTGAGAACCAAGTTTTTTTCATAAAGAGACAAAGATTTCAAAGATTATCAAAAGCTTCTCATAGTATTATAACAGCCTCTGGGCCTACTCATCACAGTTATTAGTGGCTAATACTAATGACAACACTGTGACTAAATTTTACACACTTTTCTATGCGGATGATACACTGCTGTATTGTATTCAGCTCCTACTGCTATAGAAAATCTGCAACATTTCTATAAGGGTCTGCAAATCGTGCTTAAGTTTGTACTGGAAACATTTCAAGGAGTCATGCTGTTAAAGTATAATCATAGGCTGAATTGGTTTGCAGCTCCAAACCACATTTATGTGTGCTCTGAGTTCACAATAACTCAAAGATGTCTTTGAGGAAACACGAATGACTTCTTTGGAGTGGAATAAGCGAGATTGTCATGCAATATCTCCTGTTACATCACTTCAACACAAGGCATGAAAAGGCGTGTCCTCGAAAGACGAGCGTTTGAGCGCTCTGATCTTCACTCTGACAGCAACAAGACCTGCAGACATGTGAGACTGAAACACTTCAAAGTTCAAGCATCAAGTGACATTTCGCTACAAATGCTTTTGTGTGGCAGTGTTTTTAAAGACAGGCAACAGGAACATATGCTGACGCCCCCTGGTCGCTGCCCCCCACATATTAGAAAGTCAATCATGAGCCAAGCAAATATGTAAAGGGTAAATATAATGCTTTTTCTTTAGTTCTCTCAAATGTACAGTTGCAAAGAGAAAAAAAAGGCTTCTTTTAAACATGTAGAAAAGTCACAGTTTTGGAGGCTGAAGGGTGGGGGGGGGGGGGGGGGGTAACCAGTCACAGACCATGGTGGGTGTCCCATTTATGACTTTTTTCTTTTGCTTTAACTTACTTTTTCTATTTAGTAAAAAGTGGCCTGTTGTTCTTTTCATTATTTCCATATATCATATATCTCCTGTTCCAGAGGTGGATGTTCATACTAAACATGGAATAATAATGAGGTCAGTGTATGTACAGTAATTGCTGTGAACCAAAAGCTCAGGCTGCAGACTGCTCTAAACACTCAGTTTATCACAGTTTTTTCTTCTGTCGGGTCTGTGTGATGTCATCGAGAGGGGATATGCTTATATGTCATCTCCGACCGCAGAAGGATTTTGTGGTCTGAGATGACCATATAAACATGTTCAACCTTCCATTTACAAGGAGCTAAAACAGCGTGTTCATGAACTCAGGAGCTGCACCAAGTCCTAGCATAAGATAAAGATTATTTTGAAGCGTGCATCATGCAGAACTACTGAGAGTCTACGTAGTAATGACTGACAGTGGCTCAAAATGAAGAAGTCATGGAGGCCCGTGCACAGCTGCTCAGGACATAACAATGTGAAAGGACTGTTCCTGTCCTGATTCAAACCTCTAAATAAGCTGAACTCCACATATTTAACTCCTCTGCTGTTCAGACTAAAGATTAAATAAATCTTCAGGATGTTTTGTGTAGAACTCTTTAATCCTGTGGCTGTAATGAACACTGCTGCCTCTAGGGGATGCCAGTGGGGCTTGATTTCATCTGACCCACAACGGGCTCAGCTCAGACCGTCACAGGCTCTCAGACTGCAAACACAGGAGGCTGTTTCTTCTCTCTGGGTATGAGTTTATGACCCCAGGAGCAGAAAACTCTTTGTGTGTGTGTGTGTGTGTGTAATCCATCCCTGATAGGCTCGTATCGATCGCCAAAGGTGCATCGTTCATGAATCTCTCCCTCCTCTTCCTCACTGGCCCGTCCAGTTCAAGTTCATCTCTGCGTTACATCATGTCTGGTTGCTAAGGACAACCAGACGGCCCAGGACGTGACTACCATCGCCAAGGCAACCGCATCACCCCCGCATCCCCATCCCACTACCCCGCCTCTTTTATCCTTCTCCACCCTCTTCCTCTTTCTTTACATTCATCCTCTCTCAATCACTTTCTCCTCCCCGTCCCACTCTGCACTCCTTCACACACAGGCACTCACACACACAAGCAGTCACACACACCCACACACACACACGCAAAGGTACTGATTTGAAGTAAAAGCATATACACACACTGCTAAAAAAAAAAAAAAGCAAAATTTTAAGAAAATGTGTTTTTGAATTTTGAATTTAAAGTGAAAGTTAAATAAAACACACTGGGAAAATCATTCCTTTTCTCTCTTTAAGTGTATGTGTGTGTGTGTGTGTGTGTGTGTGTGTGTGTGTGTGTGTGTGTGTGTGTGTGTGTGTGTGTGTGTGTGTTGCAGGGTTTCTCTGCACTCAGACCTCAGTTGCTCCTGACTCGTTGTAATTCTATTGCTGTGTGTGTGTGTGTGTGTGTGTGTGTGTGTGTGTGTGTGTGCAGTAGTGATAGAGGAGAAGACTGGAAGGTTAGTTTTTAATCAATACAACTTGCTGACGCTGGGACTTTTCTACCTCGCTCTCTCTCTTCTTGTGTCTGTCGGTGTCTCTCGCCCTCTCACTTGCTCGCTGCACTGCAGCTCCTCCCTCTGTCCTGAGAAGACTCAGAAGATGAAACTCTCACAGGCCAGACAGAGTATGTGTGTGTGTATGTGTGGAGTAATGTTACCACACAGTGGGCTGATGCTGACAGCTGTGATTCAGACTGTAGATACTCATCACACAGAGAGAGAGAGAGAGAACGAGAGACGGGAGATGACTTTAAAGGGCTAATCTGCTGCTGTTTTTCAGTGTTCTTTATATTGTCAACAATCTCGATGTGCTGTCCACTTCTGAAGACAATAACTGACATAGGAGACACTGAAATGGTCTGCAAGACGCTCTAAAACCAGTCCAAAGCAATACCTATAACCAGTCTGAAACCAGTGCAAAACTAGAGGTGTATATATAACATATTGATAAGTATAATGGCTGTGCCACAATCACTCAGAGAGAAAACATTACAGCGGCACTCACTCTGAGTCTGCTGCTTGATGAACGCTGCAGAGGGAGGTGTGCTTTGATATGAGCTAATTCACGTATATAATTCAAAACCAGCTATCAAACCAGAGATCTGCTTCTCTACACGGTGGACCAAGCAGAGAAGCATTAAGAGGTACTCTGGAAACCTGTGCAGAGCTACACGAGGAGCTCCGGGCTCAGTTCAGAGATCAGGGCAGTTTAAAGGCAAAAGGCTCATTAAGGTTATTTTCTTCTTTACACTTTTTGCTGTCTTACACCAGCAGCATTTAACAGACAAATGTCCGATGTGGCGATAAAGCTTTGATATAATGACCGTTTCATTAAAGTTGTGGTAAAAAAAAAAGTCTCTCGTGTCTTTTGAAAGCGTAAAAACTTTAAACGAATGAGTGATTTCTGAAAACATGGTGACTAAAACATTTACACACACACACCATGATACAACAGTCAGCTATGACCTGATCAATACGTGTGTGTGTGTGTGTGTGTGTCTGTGTGTAGAGTTTCATCTGAGGAGCAGATGTTGCAGTGAGGGTGCTTTCCCCTTTGTGTGTGTAGTCATCCTCCTTCTCTGTGTCCTATTTGCAAGGTGAAGCTCTCTCTCTCACACACACAGAGACACACACACACACACACACACACACACACGCATATGCAGTACAAACACCACGCCCACACCATGACTCACACACCGAGTGTGTGTGTCTTGGAGAAGTGCTGACTCAGGACGAGACACAGAAGCAGTGATAGAGGGGGAGCGATTGGACAATAGATGGAATAAAAAAAGTAGCAGAGTCCTGATGTCTGCGTCACTGAGGTTGTCTGGATTACAGACAGAAGACACGCTCAAAAGTAGCTAAAATTATACATTTTGAAGCCTACTTGTTGGCCGGCACAAAGTCAAAAATAATATTCACGAAAGTCTCCTGTGTTTAAGTTTTTGTAGCTCGCTCTTATTTTGATGGCGTCAAGCTCCAGACGTCTCACAGCACAGCACCGACTTATCGTAAACCTTAAACAGGACCTGTTCAGCTCATTTCTAGCTCCATCTTATTTTTCTTGGACTTTACTACAGCAGCTTTGCATGAGTCTCAAAATAATCCTTCTCTATCTTCCACTGGGTGCAGCCCCTCAAGTCAACTTTCTTCTGATTGGCAGCCCCAAATAAACAGTTTCTTTCTGACTCGCTGTCCGGCTACAGGTCATTTTTCTGCCTGATGGTGTGTGTGTGTGTGTGTGTGTGTGTGTGTGTGTGTGTGTGTCTGTTTGTATATAGAGGGGATTCGCACACTAAAGATCCAGCTGGTCAGAAATCAAACTGTGGACTCATTTGAGGTCATGTGGTGTGAACCCTAGCCAATCAGGTCGCAGTTTAACCTAACACCTCCTCACAATGCTGTATGTGTGTGTGTATGTGTGTGTGTGTGTGTGTGTGTGTGTGTGTGTGTGTGTAGTAGTGATAGAGTAGAAGACTGGAAGGATAGTTATTTTTGTCACCGTGGGCAACCGCCACTGTCACCCACAGCAACCCCCACTCTGACCAGTGTGGGCACGATGCCCACTCTCACACAAAGACAACACCATCTGCCCCCCACTCCCCCAAAACTACACATTACCCCCCCCCCAAAAAAAAAAAAACACACACATATACACACACGCTGTTCTCCGTACTGTTTATCTTCAGTCTCTGTATCAAGTTCACATGTCTTAGTCCTGGTCTCCGGTTTAGTTACTTCCTGCTTTATTTTGATAGTCTCTTGTCTCTCATGTCTTGTATTTATTTCTTCTTCTCTTGTCTCGTCTGCAGTCCCAGTAGTGTCCTCACCTGCTTCCCCTCCCCTCGTTACCTCTCGTGTATACTATCTGAGTCGTCCTCTGTTCTTTGTCGTGTCCTCCCCTCTTGCCGTGTGATCTCCAGTTGTGCGCTTCTATAGTTTCTTAGTTTGTGTTACTGGCTGCAGTCCAGCCCTGTCTGTATGCAGCTTATTTTTCCCCTGTGAGTATTTTTGAGTTTCTTTTTGAGTCCTAATGCTGCCTGTCACACAGCGGTCAATGACACATGGCCCGACTGCGCAGCCAGTCACCATGGCAGTGAGAGGAGGGAGGGGCTCTCGCCATCACCCCACATGGTGACATTTTGTTCCCGTATATGTGTGTGTGTTTACATAGGTGTGTGAGGAGCTTCAGTGAAGCCTAAATCTGATGTTAAAGCTTTAAGTCTGAAATCTTCATCACATTACCAAGTCTATTGTCATAGTTTTTTAAATAGGCTTCATATAACACAGGTTTAAATAAGTTTAAAAAATATAAGCTGGCTTTAAAAACACAAAACTCCAGATTTCCCCACTTTCCAAACTGTAGTGTTGTTGTCAGGTTGCAAAAAAGTCCTCACTTCCTAAAAAAGTCAGAATTTTTGATCCCGTCTCTGTAAAATGACTCACAAAAAACATTTATCTGTAGCTCATTTTCCAAACATGCTGAAATTTCAGAAATGAAACAAAAAATACACGCTGGCTGTTAGAAGATGCAAAAATTCCTTTATTTTCCGACAAAACCTGTCCCGTGTATATTTTGTTGATAATTGACGGTTACATTTATTCCCAAAAAGGAAACGTTTGAAGGAGAAGCTGCTCATCAGTCGAGGGCCGCGACATCATCCCGAGAGACGGAGAAAGAATAAATAACACGAGTCTGTTTCTGGGAGCGGTGACAAACACCTGGCTCATGTCTTCACGGCAGTGTGTGTTTGTGTGTGTGTGTGTGTGTGTGTGTGTGTGCGTGTGCGCTGGTGTGTGACAGAGTCAATAAATCGACAGCCTTGTTCACTGTGGGCCACCACACACACACACACACACACACACACACACACACACACACACACACACACACACACACACACACACGCATGCACACCAAAAGCAATCAAGCATGTCTGGATTGTCAACAGAGGACTCCCACCTCACTGTGTGTGTGTGTGTGTGTGTGTGTGTGTGTGTGTGTGTGTGTGTGTGTGTGGAGGATGAGTTAAGTCAAGGCTGCCCAATCGTTACTCTCTTCATAAATCAGCTGGCAAACAGACCCTGACCCCCCCCCCCCCCCCCCCCCCCGCCCCCACACACACACACACACAGTATTAAATATGGATGCTGCGTTCACTGACCACCTGGCCTGCATCACCTAAAATGAAGCGCTGCTTCTTTCCCAGTTAATGTCTTTGTTTATAAACACACAAATCCTGTTCTCTGATTGGCTGACGTGTGTCTGGTAAAATCAATCATGTGTTTTTACACTTTCCCCGCTGAATTTATGACATTTTATTCCTTCCTCTGGTTTCACGCTGACCAGCAGCAATAATGTGATGTGTGAAGGGTCAAACTCTGAAGTCAGAAGCTGCACTTCCTCCGCAGTCCAGCAGAGGCTCCAGAAGTGAGTCCCTCCCCATAGACTCCCATATTAAAATGTCCATCTTTACAGCAGAAACAAACATGTTTACAGCCTGATCCAGCTGGATGCTACAGCTGCATTCGTTGTGGTTACCTGTGGTTGCTGAGGGATGTTAAAGCCGGGGTCTCGAGGTCCGACGCTGACAAACCGCTGAGCTGGAGACGTGGTGGGGGTGGAGTAGGCTGCACAGCAAACACACAGATCCCATTATTAGCATGTGGTGACCTGATGGAGGTCTGATATACCTCTAAATGCAATTATCTCATTAAACCTGGACTCCAGTTGAGTCCAACAGAAATGTTCAGGATGTGATCAGCCTAGCTAAGCGCACAGCTGAGGGAAACTGATTTTAAAGTTACTATTTTCTAATTCACACCATTGTTAATAAAGTTTTGAAAATCTTCTGTTATTTAGAAGAAGTAGGTCAGAGAGATGACAAACAGGACTACCAAAAACACAAGTAATAAATAAAAACACACTTTTCTGTCTCTGCACGTGTTGTTGATGAGTATTAGCAGGATTAAATACTTTGGCAGCGACTGCGTCTGTTTTTGCCAAATAACAGGAAGCATCACTGAACCCTGCAGTCAGAAATAATCCAATCACAAATCACTTCTCACAGATTATATGTGAAGTAAATATCAGATTAATAATTAAAATGTGATGTGTTGTTCTTTTTGTGTGGAGGCGTGACAGCCTGCAGGGAAATCGAGTTTAAACACGCAGAAGTGATGCATGATGGTATTTAAATCTGCTGTGTGTGTGTGTGTGTGTGTGTGTGTGTGTGTGTGTGTGTGTGTGTGTGTGTGTGTGCGCACTCACTGGGTGACGTGGGTGAGTTTCCTCCGCCCTCGGTGGAGGAGGTGGAGGGCGGCTTGGCGTCGACAGGCAGTGGGACGGGACGGGCCATCGGGGGAGGTGGCGGGGGAGGCAGCATGGGTGTCGGCAGGAAAGGGTTGTGGACCTTTCCCTGGGAGCTACCATTAGGCTGGGAGTGGGGGTGGGGGGGGACAGTTAGAATATGTACACAGTAGAGAAACATCAACAGGTCGGTGACACAGCTCTCTGTGTGTGTGTGTGTGTGTGTGTGTGTGTGTGTGTGTGTGTGTGTGTGTGTGTGTGTGTGTGTGTGTGTGTGTGTGTCAGCAGTTTCCTGGCTGGTCTTAAAGAATTCTGCTGCTGTTCGCATTTTATCCAGCTAATCTAAAGGCGTAACACCACAGAACCTCTGCTGCCTCCTGTCTCTGCTCTGAGCTCTTCCAGCAGCACCCACTCTGCATTTATACACGTCTCTGTGTGCATACCTGAGTTTGTTTACACCTGGACAACTAACCACTAAGCCAGAGGAGGAGCCAGCGTCTGGATGAAGTTCCTGGTGACAGACCGTCCCAGATTTTGGGGCAGGACTTTCTGAAAGTATAGAAACTTTTGTGGCATAATTCACAGTCTCATTTGAGTTTGAGCCTCCCTCACAATCGATGATGTGTTCTTCCACTGCTCATAAAGAAAGACACCCAGGTGATGTTCAAGAAGGACGTCCAGTTACGTCACTCAGATCAACACAACTTCATTTTGGATCAATTTTTCAGAGAAAGGATGGTCAGGTGACAGTTCTCAATGTGGAAATGTTTACTGGGAGCCGACTATATAACAGAACTATCCACAGCAGCACACAACTGTCACACATCACCTGCTGATGGACGACCAGCTCTTCATTTTGACCCCATGGAAAACAGTAATAATGGAAAAGAAGTCATTTCTTGAAGAATTTAGGTTCCAAATGTTCATCTAATTTTTCTAATTATAAATAAGATGTGACAAAAAAGTATTTAACATGACATTTTAGGGTTTTATTTGTTTCACAAATGCTTTTATTTCATTGCAGTTCATGAAGCTAAAAATATATATTTGAATCAGAATAATTTATTATAGAAGAAGAACATTATATTAATTTTGGATAAATGGTATTAGTTACACTCAAACAAACAGTGAAAGATTATCATACCGTCCAGATCTGCATGTCGCCCATCCACCATCCACACTGCTCCGCCTCACATACGATTAAATCTACGCTGTAGGTACATTGTAACCACAGACCCTTCTGAAACCCTACACCATAACCTACACTGTAACTTAAACCATAATCTACACCATAACAAACACAGTAATTTACACAGTTACCAACATATAACGTAAACTGTAACCAACACTGTGACTTAAATGATAACCTACACCTTATCCTACAGTGTAACTTAAACCGTAATCTACACCATAACCTACACCAGGGATCCTCAAATCCAGGCCTCGAGGTGTGCTGAAGCAGAGACACATCTAAAACCTGCAGGACACCGGACCCCGAGGCCTGGATTTGAGGATCTCTGACCTACACTGTAACCTGATGTGCACCTCCCTTCAAATGTAACTGCATGCTGTGTCAGCGTAGCCCATGACTATTGTGATTGGTCTATTCAGTACCTCCAGTTCCTCCTGAGCATTTCCCACTACTTTTTCACCGCATTTTTGAACAAATCAGTGCGAGAACAATAAACATCACCTCAATATAGTCACAGATGGCAGAAAATTCCTGGGAGGGAGACTGCAGGAACTATCAGAATGGATGTGAGGGAATGTATGAGGAAGTGGACATATATGCTTGCCTCCAAAAAAACCTGACCACAACAAAGAGCGAGGACCCAGGAGGGAAAAAAGTCAAGTCAGAAAAACACCGGGACTCAACCACCTCCTCGGGCCTCAAACACAATTTGGTGTCTGCTCCAGATTTCACTCAGTTTGCTTCTCCACACTCTGGACTCTCTGCTCAGTTCAGCTTCGGGTCCCCTGCTGCTCTGCACAGCTAGCAACTCCACATGCTTCCCTGCTATGACCTGGCTAACTACAGCCCCCTTATATTTATCTCTAAGTCACAGCTAGCTAGCTCTGTCTCACGTTACAGCAGCCTTCATATCAAATTGTATGTATATAAACAATATGTGTTGCTAGGCAACCATTCATGCCACGACTGCTGTTTAATGGGGTCAAAATGATGCCCTTGGTGCTTCTGTGTATAAGGGGTCATAATGTTTTTCTTTTCCCCCACACACCCTAAAATTCACTCTATGATGAATGAACAAAAACATGAAATATGTGATGATAGGGTTTTATTTCAACAGTTACACGCTATTTAAAATTCCAGTGGGTCACAGTGACCCCCTGTTCTAGTGTCAAACTGTCCAAACAGGACACGGACTGCTGTCTTTTCCTTTTCTAATCCAGGTGAGTCTCATGATGAAACCACATTTACATTTTCCAACGAATTTCAGTGCAAATACTAGGTGATTTTATCGATTTTTAATAATACTTTTAAAAAAAATCAACCGTTCAATCCAGTCGACACGGGTGGAAAGAACGAGTGCCTGAGTGCATTCTCGAAGAAGATGTTGAAGGGGGCTCAGGCTTCCAATCAGGGTCGTCTTGTAGTTTAGTTGGGCCGATACGGAGGAAAAACGGAAAGCAGATACTGTGTGTGTGTGTATCTCTGTGTGTGTGGTAGTGTGGTGGAAGGTGTATTGATTCAGTGTCTAGACGTAGATATATCAACTATCTCGCTGCAGTACAAAGGCCACACACACACACACACACACACACACACGAAACACACACACACACACACACACACACGAAACACACACACACACAATGCAGCACTTTTTGGAAACAGATCCCAATCCCACCTTTGCAGAGGCTGGAAAACCCAGCTCAGATGTGTTTATGTGAGTGTGTGTGTGTGTGCATGTGTGTGTGTGCTTACGTTGAGGAAGCCCACCTGTCCGGCCTGCTGGGCGGAGTCAGGACAGACCAACTGGACGAACTCCTTGAGTGTCTCCTGCGGGTGATACCTGATGGCTGGGTGGGAGAAGTAGGAGCCAGGCTGCTGCAGGATGGGGGAGGAGGAGAAGTGGAGGCTGGAGGGGGGAGCGTGGGGGCTCGCTGAGGGGGGGAGGAGGGAGAGAGGAAGAGACAATGATTAAAGGGGAGGAGAGTTGGTGGAGGAAGGTAGAGACAAAGTCAGGGTGGGAAGGGAGGAGTTTATTAAGTTTATTAAGGGGGCGGACTTAACATGCAAATACATGATGATGGACACACACACAGCAGAGCAGATGAACCAATAACAGGACACACCAACTGTCAATCACCACAAGTGTGTGGAGGTGAGGCTACACCATTTATGTTGCTCCTCCTCTTCCTCTTCCTCCTCTCCTTCAGTCTAATTAAGGCCCTAATTGGTCTAATACTCTCAGATTGCTCGTTAGTGGATGAGGCCTCGTTAAGGCCTGTGATGTATGGAGCTCTGAGGAAAGTGCAGAGAAGATACTGAGTGGGGAGAGAGGGAGATAGAGAGACATTAGAAATGACAGAGAGAGAGAGGGAGCGGAGGATGGAGAGTTAAAGCTGCTGCACTAATTCACTTAAAGTCTGCTGTGATTTATCACTCTGACAATACACACTGACCGCCTGTGTGTGTGTGTGCGCTCTGTAGCAGTGTATTTACAGTAATCATTGGATGGATGGCTTTCTCTGCCCTCTCTTTCTCTTGTAACCACACACACACACACGCGCGCACACGCACACACGCACACACACACACACACACACACACACTCACACACACACACAGGGACAGAGTGTGTGTGCATTAATAGAAATGATCTCACTCAGTGTGCAGGCATGCACAACCACCTGTGTGTATTTGTGTGCAGTTTTTGTTTGCTTTTGTTTTGCTGCACATCCTCTTTCAGGGATTTTTTTAAGGGTTGTGCCAACTTCATTTATTTGGCTCCAACAAAATTTCATTATATTGTGCAATGACAATAAAGATATCTTATCTTGATGGACTCACTGATCAACAAAATAAAATGACTAATAATAAACAAGCTACAATATCAGTGGATTTTCAACCACAAACCAACAACTTTCAAAAATAAAACCGTTCAGATTTCTCCCATATTGGCTTCTCTTCATTGGCTCCCTGTTAAATCTAGAATAGAATTTAAAATACTTCTCCTCACATACAAGGTCTTGAATAATCAGGCCCCATCTTATCTCAGAGACCTCATAGTCCCATATCACCCCAACAGAGCACTTCACTCTCAGACTGCTGGCTTACTTGTGGTTCCTAGGATACTTAAGAGTAGAATGGGAGGCAGAGCCTTCAGCTTTCAGGCCCCTCTTCTGTGGAACCAGCTCCCAGCTTGGATTCAGGAGACAGACACCCTCTCTATTTTTAAGATTAGGCTTAAAACTTTCCTTTATGATCAAGCTTATAGTTAGGGCTGGATCAGGTGACCCTGAACCCTCCCTTAGTTATGCTGCAATAGGCCTAGGCTGCTGGGGGCTTCCCATGATGCACTGTTTCTTCTTCACACCCATGTTCTCACCTCCTGTGTGTTGCTGCATGCCAACTTTTGTGTTTCTGTGTTTTTTTTCCCAGTCCTGGCTGCTCCTCCCTGAGCCTGGTTCTGTTGGTGGTTTCTTCCTGTTAAAAGGGAGTTCTTCCTCCCTACAGTCACCAAGTGCTGCTCATAGGGGGTCATCTGATCATTCTAATATTGTAGGTCTTTGCTTTCATATAAAGCATCAGCTGGTGTGATAGAAATAAAATGGAAATGATTCTATATAACAAACAAATATCTGAATAGTTTTGGGTTGCAGAGCTACTGCACATGCATCAAACTCTAATGGGTTCTTACTTTGCCCGCCATCCACCTCTCCAAAATACTTTTTTTTTAATATCTAAACAATCAGTCTTTATTCCTGACTCAATGATCAAGACTTAGAACTAACTTTTTAATGTTTTTTTTCACTTTTTAACCAAATCTCAACATTATTCAGACATCAGAATGGCTTCCATGGGTTTAGCTGGGTGGAGTCATTCTGCAGTAAACTGCAGTGACTGGAACTCTTTTCAGTCTTGTGAAAACGTCAACAGTTATATAAAAAACTGTTGAAAAAAAGTGAGCTGAGAGTGAGCTGCTGTCACAGGTCCACGCAGCTGACCAATCACAGCATAAATCCACATCTGTGTGTGTGTGTGTGTGATCGTGCCATCAAAAAAAAGCTTTCAGACGCTGTTACTTAAAGACACCCCCCCGCTGGCGCCCTCTACAGATCTGAGTTTTCATCCCAGCTGTAACATGAAAGCAGACTCATTTCTCTGTCATCAGCTAAATCTGTGAAGTTCTCTGATATCGATCTTCTCGTCTATCTTCGGGCGAGACAGCAAAGCGGAGGATTTTCCTGGAGCAGCGCCGCAGCAGCAGTGTGTGTGTGGTACCGACGGCCGGCATGTCGAACACAGAAGAAAGAGCTGGGATTAGTTCCACTTTGCAAATTGCCTCGCTCCACTGCCTCACACACCCTCCTCCTCCTCCCTCAGACTCTCCCCTGCCAACTTTTCCTTGAAGAAGATATTTTCCATCAGGAGGTGGATTGATAAACGATAAGAAGAAGGTGAGGAATTAAAACAGCAGAGCTCCTTCAATTTCACTGTGGGTGGAAGGAGTTTAAAGGAGATGAAGATGGAGAATGTAGAGGGGGGAATAAAGGAGATGAAAAGGTAACTCATCATTGGAAGGAGAGGTGCAGGGAGGAGGTGGCAGCTAAAAGCTAGCTGTTGAGGAAAGACTTTGAAGAGAAGGTGGACAAACTGATCTTCAGGCCACTAAACACAAAATGATCCTGTGGAACCTCCTGGAGAAGCTTCAGATCGCCGACTCGCGGTTAATGAAAAAGTATCGTTCATTTCACAGGAACAGGAAGTCAGCTCCACCTTTAAGCCCTGCAGGAGTTCAGCTGCTCCCATCAGCCCCCAACTCACTTCCAATCCTCTAATCGGCTTCAACACGAGCAGGATTTTCCTCCCACAGCTGCTGGAACTCGTTCAGGAACAAACAGCAGCAGGATGACAGCGACTCAAACCGACAACTCCCGCAAACTACCGACTGCTCACTGAAGCCTGCACTGCCAGGAAGAATGAATCAGTGAACAATAAATATTCAGATTTTTAAGAATGAGTGAAGCTCTTCATCTCTGCGCTTACAGGAGGGGGCTGGGGTGGATGGAGGGGGCTAAAAAGCACGACTGCAGCAGCTGAAATTTGCAGATGCACTCCGTCACTCTCTGTCTTCATGTTTAGGATTAGCGGTTTGTCTTTCGGTGACTTCCTGTTTTACTTTGAAGTTTGGTTTTCTTGCTGTGATTTTAGTTCCTCTGCCCCTCCCTCTTTAGTGTCACCCCTAAGTGTGTATATAACTTCCTGTCTTTGTCAGACTGTCTTTCCTCTTGGTTTGCCTTTTGATGGATCTCAGCTTTATTTTGCAGTTTTTACTTCCTGTGTGTGGATTTGCGTCTGCACTGAGGCAGCATGCGTTTAATGCAGAGGGCTTCGAGAGAATTAAAAAAACAGCTGCAATCAGACACGTCCGGTTACAGGTGGAAGTCAGTCGCTATGAGATGAAACACAGAGCTCAGGGAGAAAGACGGAAGCATTTCTACAGCATCTGTGAACGTTGTGCTTCCTTCTCATCTTTAAGGTTCATATACGGACAAGAAGAAAATAACTGTTCTGAAGGCTCCTGCCAACATTTAAGGTGGAAAGTTTCCCTGCATGTAATGTGACCGCTCTAACGGCTCGATTGGTCTTTATTGGCTCTCCTACATGAAACACAGTTCACTGATGAAGGCCTTTCAACCACAGATATGTGAAGGAATATTCCAGCTGCAAATGATTCTGCTCGTCAGATTACATTAGATTAGATGTTAAAGTGGCGAATGGGGATAATCTGTAGATTATCATTATGGAAAAACACTTCTGAGGACATCAGACTGGCTTTCAAAATAAAGTACAAGTGCACACACACGCACACACACACATACACACACAGGCAGGAAGTGTATTTCTGTGCTGGATTATTTCAGCCAGAGGATGAAAAAGATGCAGGAGAAAGAGGGATGACAGGTTAGTGGTGGGTGGGGCATAAGGACAGGTGTGAGGTGGGGAGGATGCTCTCATAACACACACACACACACACACACACACACACACACACACACACACACACACACACACACACAGACATACAGAGCCCTGCCTACAGCCTAGAGGTGTGTGTCTACAGGTGCCTCCTCCTGACAAAACCCACAGAGACTGACGGGGGAGGGAGGGGTGAGGAAGGTGAGTGTGTGCGTGAGGGGGAGGTGGGTGAGGGAGGTTTCTGGGGATGACCTCACCTCGAGGCCCGGTAATGACAGGCCGGTGATGGTGTGTGAAAGCCGTTCGGGGGGAAGAGGAGGAAGAAGAAGAGGAGGAGGTGGAGGAGGCGCCGCTCGGCGAAGGCGCGGCACCGCAGAAACCAGACTTCTCTGACCTCTTTAGAGCGCCGGCGGGCGACGGCATCCCTGCCAAGAACCATGATGATGATGAGGATGAGGAGCGGATCATGGCAGCCTGAGGTTTGTTTCTTTAAACACTTTTATGCACCTCCAATGGGGGCAGGAGGTGGGAAGAGGGGGGGAGGAAGAAGGTAGTGGTTTGGGCGGAGCTTGGACAACAAGGGGTGGGGCTTAGAGACTGAGTCACAGACTGGAGGTGTCATACTTCAGAGTTTAGTGTTTAAGATGAAGAGCCTGAAGATTTTCAGTTTTTAAAAAACAGAATTAAAAGGAGCACAAAAAAATTGCATGAGTAAAAAAATTAAAAGCAAAACAAATAAAATTAAACTTTAAGAATATAAATAAAAAACCTTGAAACAAAAGCCTGACATTAAAAACATGTAACAATAAAAAGTAATATAAACAAAAACACTGGAAATCAAACAAAAGCAACAAGTTACATTTGAATATTTGATACGAATTAAAAATAAAATGTTATATCTTTTATAATTTAAGAACCCTTTCTACTGAGCGCTGCGGTGATCTACAGCCAATCATTTATTTCTATTTTCTTTGTATGTCGCACGAGCCGCGCCACCGCATTTTTAATCGAATATCAATAATCTGTTGGTTATCTGACAGGTGAGGAACTTTGAGAAACTCTGACCTGGTACAGCTCAGTACATTTAGTGACGAACATACTTTCTGGGAGCTCAAACGATGCTCTCATGACAATTCAAACTTTATCAGCTGGAAGAAAATTAACCTGGCTGCTGTTAGTAATGAGTCAGACTCACAGACGTGATGATTTTACTCTAAAATTTCATGTGGAAAAAGTCAGCAGGCTGGACTGAAGGCGTTTTGTTGGGTTTACTGTGACGACACAGCCCTGCGCTGAAGTCTCGAGCCAGCCCTCAGTTCTTTATACTTTGCTCTGAAAATGGAAAACAGCTGCAGCGATTTATTAAAACATATAAATATACATGTGAACGCAGCATGGGGGCAAAAACTGTTCTAAAGTGAGTGTTTGGTGTGACCTCAGCTCAGCCTGAGGCAGCTCTCTGTCATTTCTTTAAGCAGACTTCAGGAAAAGTTCTCCAGGCTTCTTGAAGGACATTCAAAGCTCTTCTGTCATGGTCCCTGGGTCTACGACCCACAGCTTTGAATATCTTTGTATTGCAATTCCTGGTTTGTGTCTTTGTGTTTGTATTCCTTGGTTCTGTTCATGGTTTCTGTTTCTGTTATATGTCCCGGTGTGTTCCTGCCTCCCTTGTCTCTCTGTGTCCTGTCCTCATGATTGTCTGGTTTCCCCGCTTTAGTTCTCTTCTCTCACCTTTCGGTTATGTCTCCTGTTCTTTGTGCCCTTAGTTCCCCGCCTGCCTTTGATGTTAGGCTGTTTTGTATTTCCATTCAGTCCCGGGCTCGTCTCAGTGTTTGGTCCTTTGTGTCTCCTGTGTTAGTCAGTCTATGTGTCAAGTTCACCCATCTTAGTCCTGGTCTCAGTGCCAGTTACTTCCTGTCTTATTTTGATAGTCTCTCGTGTTTTGCATTTACTTTTACTTCCCTTGTCTCATCTTCAGTGATTTGTTTCAGCCGTGCTCCCTGGTGTGGCTCATCTTCCTTGTGTGTATATATTGTCTGTACCTTGCTCTGTTCTCGGTTGTGTCCTGGTCTCACGCTGTGGTTTCTTCGTTAGCGTAACTCTGGCTCCTGTCCAGCCCTGTGCATATTTAGTGCATGTTCCCTGTTAAGATCCTGGGAATAAAGCTGAGTTCAAGTTAACTCTGAGTCCTGCATTTGGGTCCTACTTTGCCTGCGACAGAGCCAATCCATGGCATCTCCTTGGTTTCACAGATGGCTGCAGACACTCACCGTTGGACCTCTCCTGACCTCCTCCATACACATTGGAAATGATTTGAACCAAAAATGTCAAATGTGGATCTGTCCCTCCAGCAGACCTGCTGCTGCTGATGTTCAGTGCAGTTCTGGTGTAATGTGGCAGACCTCAGCCTTTCCTCCCTGCTTCCCTTCCTTAATAATGGCTTCCTGACAGCCGCCCTTCCACTGAGACCATTTCTGATGAGGCTTCAGTGAACAGGACATGGATCAGCTGAAGGTCCAAATCCATCTCTTAGGTCTTTGTCAGGTCTTTGCTGGATTTGTTCCTGTTTCTTTTGGACATGACTTTCAGGCACACCATGCTGAGCTATGCCAAGTTTTCAGCTAACAGCTCTTTGGGAATCACCCTGTTGGAGCTCCCACCTTGTTTTATGCTCTCAAACTGTGATCTTTGGCATTTTTTGTAGATTCAGCTAAAGAAATTCATTTATGAATAACTGAGGGTTGGCTCAAGACTTTTGCACATTATTGCATTTCAAAAATTTTTGAATGTTCACAAAAGAACGAGTTTATGAAGAATAAAATCTGCAGTTAGATATACTCATATTAAATGAATATAATTCTTAGCTACAGCCTTTTATAAAAGTGTAAAATGTTTCTCTGCATTTAAGAATCAGATCATTTTACTCATTTTACTGAATTATACATCTGAAACGTTTTAGTTAATTTTTCAGTGTGACACATAATTAACAGAGCAACCGTCACTCAGGCTGAATTATTTCATCACAGATCTGCAGGCTGCATCAACAGTGACTTCCATTATCAATACATATGACTGAGATTTTCTTCAATAATCAATCGTAGGTCATAAAAAACGAGATACACCCTTCACAAAGCTCTGAAAGCCACGGGAAAATATTCCGTTTGTTCGGTCTGCCAGTAAAAAACTGCTATCAAACCAATTTAGGACATAAATCATATAAATACATAAAAAAATCAATTAAATAAAAAGTTATCTGAATAATTTATGAGTCCTGGAACACACACACACACACACAAATGTGTGTTCCGTTCCCTCCATGAAGGACTTTTAGGTTTAATGTATTTTTACTCTCAGGTACTTTTACTGATATGAAGTGTCTGAATGGCTGATTATCAGCAAGTAAAGACACATTTTTTTCAGAACTCAGAGATGAGCTGTGAGGACCGGAGGGGACAACACAAACTCGGAGGTCTACCTGGAGGGGGCGGGGCTTGTAGTGACCGACAGAGGTGCAGCAGGAGGAGGAGGAGGACAACATGGGGAGTGTTTGTGTGTGAGAGTGATGAAGAGTTGAAGAGGTTTTGTCAGGTGGAACTGAGGCACAGTCTGTTCAGAGGTGTCTCCTTCCTCACTGTTTACACATCCATCCATCCATCCATCCATCCATCCATCCATCGTTTAGTTTGTTTCCATTAATAGTTCGACCAAAAGTGTGTGAAGAATTGTTTCAAATTTTTAAAACAGGAAATAATAATTACTGTAAAAATGTACAAAAGGAAAGAGCAACACCAAAATAATATAAATGCAAAACATTTATATTACATTTACATTATACATTTATACACAAACATTAAAGCTGGCATATTATTTTATGTTGATTAAAAAATTTTTATAAATAAAAATAATGAAATACAGCTGTTCAATTCAATTCTATTCAATTCAATTTGCGTGTCTTTTGTCCTGTCTCCCCCCCCCCCTCAGCAGATGACCCCCCCTCCCTAAGCCTGGTTCTGCTGGAGGTTTCTTCCTGTTAAAGGGAGTTTTTCCTTCCCACTGTCATCAAGTGCTGCTCATTTTCACTGCTGGGTTTTCTCTGTAATATTTTAGGGTCTTTACCCACAATACAAAGCGCCTCAAAGTGACTGTTGTTGTGATTTGGGGCTATCTTTTATATATTTTATAGTATTTTTCTTATTTTCTTGTTTAAGTTTTGTAAGGAAAAGCACTGAACTGTGGCAGCTGCTATGTTTTCATCATACTCTGTGTTTGATGACAATAAAAGCTTTCTATTCTATTCTATTCTATTCTATTCTAAATAAATAACATTTAATTGAATTGAAATAAACATGTTTACAGCCTGATACAGAAACTGCTTTGGTCTCTAGAGCCAATATAAAGTTTGCATTATTAGGGGCGTGGCCTCTTTGACTAGCAGGTGGATGGTGACACAGGCGGCTGTAGCTGCTAGCTGTCTGCTTGGCTTCACCTCAGCTAACTGGAGTCCCTGTGTGGAGACCTCTGGACCATGTTTGTGCTTTTGGAGCCTTTTGGAGCATTTTTAATGCAATTATGAGACCAATAATATGGCTGCTGTGGCTTCATTGGACTAACAGACTCTCCAAGAAGGCGGAGCTACAGTTTGGGTTATTTTTGGTAATTTATCACAGTTAAACGTCTCTCTCTCTCTCTCGCTCTCACACACACACACACACACACACACACACACACACACACACACACACACACACACACACACACACACACACAAACAGAGTATCATGCACTGTCCTGCTGTCCATCCAGCAGGTTTTCTTCTCCACAAACATCGACCAATAAACAAAGAGCCACAGTGACATCATCAGCATGCTACCAGCTGGGTGGAGTTAGGGTTGGGTGGAGTGCGGTGGGGAGGTGAAGGGGAGCACGAGACTGAAACTCAGACAAAAAGGAGGAGGAGGAAGAGGAGGCGGATTCACAGACATGTAGACAGGAAGTGAGAAGGCGTGTTGACGTCTTTACCTTGTCGGGAGATGAACGAGCTAGCTAGAGAGCCACGCAGCTTATATCCAGCTTTCCGACGCAAGACGGAGGAAAGGAAGAAAGAAACGAAAAGGAAAAGAAGCATGAATACACCGGCCGAGAGAGGAAGAGGAGACAGGAAGAGGAAGAGAGAGGAAGGAACTCAGAAATATAGTAATACTGTGAGTGTCTGTGAGTGTGAAAACATCGTTTTCACACTAAAACTACAAAAAAATCTAAGTTTGCAAATGTAAATTAATCTAAAAATATCATAGATAAAAAAAAAATGCACTAATATTGGAACAATGTAAATGCAATTAACCGACTTTAATAAACAACTGAAAATAAAAGCAATTTTCAAATTTTTCTAATACAAACATAAATATAAAATGTATTATGTTTCCTTTCATATGTAGAGCAAGTAATTTATAATCCAACAGATTTAAGACTGAATGTTTTTGTTATCAAAGTAGCTTTAAAAATCTGTTTCATTGTACTGATAAAATAAATTAAACTGATTAAATAAAGTATAATACAAATAATCAACCTAATCAACCTAAACACTTCAGTAATATGAATTTATTTTAATAAATCTATTTTTTTCTCCTGATATCTTTTATTCCTTCGTTACACAGAAAGAGAGAGTGACAGGAAACAGCACAGAGCGCAGACGTGCCATGCAGCAGATGCTCGCTCAGCCGGGACTCGAACCGGGGACTCGGGGGGTTCTGGGGATCCACAAGGCCTATCATTCACAGTACTGTTCTTCTTACCAAAATCAAATACCATCATAATTTTAATTATATTATAATAATATAATAATATTTATAGAATTTTATTCTAGTGACATTCACATATTTTAAATACCAGAATATTATTTTCTATCTAAATATTTTACGACATTAAATAACAGAATTATATTTTAGTCTTAAAGAACATTAAAAAATATATGAAATATTATGTCAAAATTTAATATAGAATATAGATTGAGTTAAAATGTCAAACAAAAGCACATAACTAAATAAATTACTGAACTGTTTAAAAAACAAACTGATGGCAAAAATGTTTTCAACAAATAATATATATAAAAACATAATTCACTGAAATATTAAATAAAATATATTTAAAATATAATAAAAATATATAACAGAAAAACAAAGAAAAATATCACGATCAACCTAAACGCTTCCATCGTATGACTTTATATTAAAAATAAATTTTATTCTGCTGATATTTGCATATGCTGCACATGAC
The DNA here is from genome assembly GCF_007364275.1 of Archocentrus centrarchus. Taxonomy (NCBI): domain Eukaryota; kingdom Metazoa; phylum Chordata; class Actinopteri; order Cichliformes; family Cichlidae; genus Archocentrus; species Archocentrus centrarchus. Next base: position 36,314,496 of record NC_044349.1, on the reverse strand, counting down.
TATTATTTATATCTAAATATTTGTTATTTACACAACATTTAATGGGTGAAATTTAAAATTTTTTAAAATATATATATAAAAATTCTCTAAAATATAAATAAAAAACATGTAACTAAACAACCTACCCAATTGTTAGAAAAAACAATGTGATGGAAAAAATATTCAAATTATTTTATATAAAAAGAAAAAAGCGTCCTCTGAGCTGTCAGTTTGCTAAGTTGCAGCTAATTTAATTCTTGCTCCGTTTTCTCTGATTCGTGCAGCTCACTGAGCAGGTTTTTTTTAACACTTTAGAGACACAAACCTGCTCACACTGAGCGTCTGTCTGCAGTTTGGAATCACATTTTGGTGGGAACTTCCTGTTTATGTGACAGACTTCCTGATTGGATCTGATGCTGCACATCAGCAAACCTGTGACGTCCTCTTTATGACACAGCAGGAAGTCCAGAGCTCACACTCTCTCATGTTACATCTCTCACACACACACACACACACACACACACACCACACACACACACACACACACACACACACACACACACACACACACTCCTCCTGCTGAAAGCACCACCTGCACACTGTACCATGAAAGCATCGCTCCGTTCGGCTGCGTCGGAGCGGCAGGTTAGCTCTGGGATGTGTGATGACGAGAGTCTCCACATTGGAGGTGCGCGGGGTGTTAGGGCCGGTGTTGGGGTGGGGTTATAAGATGGTGGGGCTGTTATTAGAGGAGGTGGGTGGGTGGGTGGGGTTTGGTTGGGGGTGTGGTTATGTACCTGGCTCCACATCGTGCCAGCTGCTGGCCTGGCTGCCGCTGCCTGGAGATCGACCCTGACTCGGGTAGTAAGACTCCTCTCCTGGACTGTCCACGTCCTCCTCCATGCACTTTATCCTCTTGGCAGAGCTGCAGAGAGAAAGAGAACCCAGAGCTGCATCAGTAACTCCTCATATCACAGCCGGCTGCTAATTATTAACCTGAGAGTCAAACCTTCTGAGAACAGCTGCATGTCCAGCTCAGGTTTTCTCTCAGTGACGTGATAACGAGGCTCCACGTTTACTGAGTGAAGCTGGAAAAAGTTTCTGTTCCTGCTGTTAAAACATGCCTCCTGAAGGTCCTCAAACTAAGGGGAGGATGACTAACTACAGCAGGCAGAGCAGAGCTCAAACTGCCACCAATGCTTGGAGCAGGCAGAGTGGCTGAAACATCCACACAGACCCTCTCATTCCTGCAGTTAGCTGTTTGGAGTCTTGAAACCATCTCAGGACATCAGCTGACTCCCTCCTACACATCCAGCTGATCAATCTCATCTACAGTGCTTTTTAAATGATGACTACTTTTATTAAAAGTAACCGCCCCTAATCCTAATAACTGGTTGTGCCACACTGGGCAGTAAGACCTGCAGTCAGGCGTTTGTGATAACTGGCAGTGAGTCTTTGCAGACTTTCTCTCTTCTTTGCAGAATAATTTGAA